>NC_056739.1:1599492203-1599762203 GCF_019279795.1 Protopterus annectens
TAGTCTGTTCCAGAGTATGGGAAGTCTCTGGGACAGGAATCTATTCCTCCAGCATGTTCTGTTTATTGTGGTGACAAGGTTTAGGTCCCTAGAGCATGTAGCTCAGAGGGATTGGGATTTCTTTAAGTGGAGCATGTCCAACAGCTCTGGGTTTGACATAGCTTTGTATGTTAGGCAGAGATCGCCTCTGAGTAGGCGATATGCGACGGAGTAAAGCTGGAGTTTTTTGAGTCAGCCTGCGTAAGGCATCTGTTTGAGGCCAGTAATCCTCTTTGTGAGGTATTTTTGCAGCCTTTCCAGTTGTTGTAGATGTCTTGTGAGGTACATACCAAAAGGGGCGTCGTACTCTATAATGGGTCTAACGAGTGATGAGTAAAGGGGAACAGTGACTTATTTTTTCTGGATGAGAAACCTTTTGTGATGAGGTGTGCCACGAAAAAGGATTTCCTGACCACTGTGGCAATGTGATTATCATAGGAGAGACTGCTGTCCACCTGTGTCCCAAGGTCTGTTATCACACTTCTAGTGTTAAGTAGACTACCGCCTATGTGGTAGTTCATGGGTACAGAGGTTTTTACCAAAGGGGATGACAGTGCACTTTTTGGAATTGAGCTTGAGACCATGGCTTTGACACCAGGCATCTGTCTCAGTGAGGCCCTCTTGTAGGATGTCCACATCGTTAGGAGTTTCAATTATGGTTCCTAGTTTGCAGTCATCTGCGAATTTAGTTAGCCAAAGACCTTCTGGGTTAGTCTGTACTTCAGTCGAAGTAGATACCAAACAGGAGAGGACCCAGAACTGAACCCTGTGGTACTCCACTTGTCACTGGTCTGAAGTCTGATTTGGAGCTGCTACTTTCACAATGTGGGTTCTGTCAGTAAGCCACTTGGCAACCCATCTTGTGACATAGGGATTTATACCTAGTTTTGTGAGTTTATCTATAATTCCAGAGTGGGGGATGGTGTCGAACACCTTGGCGAGATCTAGATAGCCCTTGTGAACCACGTTATCCTCAACTATGGTTTTGGAGACTGCTTCAAAGTAGTCTGTCAGGTTTAGGAGACATGATCTGCTTTTTACAAACCCGAACTGTGTGGGGTCCAGAGTTTGGAGATCTCCAGTGTCTTTGTTTGAGTTCCATGATGATACATTCCATGGCCTTGCAGACCAGGCTCATCAGGCTAATGGGGCGGTAGTTCCCAGGGTCTGTTGTGGCCCCCCCTTTGTGGAATGGGATAACCGTCGCAGTGCGGCATTCAATGGGCACAAAGCCTGAGGTGAGGCTATGACTGAACATGGTACTTAGGTGGGGTGCCAGTTCATTCTGTAGTTCGTGTAGAAGGCAGCCTGGGATGTTGTCAGGTCCCATGGATGCTGTGTTCTTGGCTTTGGAGAGTGAGGTTTTTACCTGTGCAGTCGTGATTACAGGAACTTTGCATTTTTCCGGTATAAAGATGGGCCCTTTAGTGGGTGAGAGAGGGGTAAAGTTAGCACTGAACCTATCTGCCAGGATGTTGGTGGTATCAGTTGGTTCTGTATATTTAGTGTCATTGTGCTGCAACTCAGAGCAGATCTGAGTGTTGCCATTGAGATCCTTGACATAGCTATAGAATGCTTTGTGGTTGTCTTTAGAATCAGTGGCAATTTTGTTTTCATAACTAGCTTTGGAGGATTTTATGAGGGATCTCAGCTTCTTACTGAGGTTGACCAGGGAGTTCCTCCAATCGTAGGATTTTACTCTTTTTTGCAACAGTTTCTTTCTTCTGTTGTAGAGTTTGTTTATGGCAAAAGACCACCAGATTGGCTTCCTTTTTTTTGGAGGATAGCATCTTGGTTCTGTTAGGGATAGCACGATCCGTGCACTCGTCTAAGTGCTTATAAAGTGCATTTGTGTAGGATTTAGCAGTCGTACCTCTATTGTCCATCTGCATGGGTATCGTGAAGTTTGCCACTTCTGTCTTAAGAAGCGTGAAGAAGCGTGAAGTTGGCTTTGGAGAAAATTTTTACGGTTGTTTTCTTAATGGGGGGTGGGAGCGGGATGTGGATGTCTAGGGTGATTAGCTTGTGGTCAGATCTGACCAAAGAGGAGCTGACCTCTGGTGTGGAACATCGGTCGATCATGTTGGTGATGACCAGGTCTAGGATATTGCTGCCCCTGGTTGGGGGTGTGGATAAGTTGATCCAAGGCGTTGGAATTGATGATTTCCAGAAAACATTGAGCAAAAGAGTTGGTACATGAGTAGTTTTCCCAGTTAATAGTGGAGTAGTTGAAATCACCCATTATTAGGGTGTTGGGTTGTACCTTAATATTTTCCAGTGTATCAAGAAAAGAGGAGTGGGAATCCTGGGGCATCGTGGGGGGGTCTGTAGCAAGCTACAATCTGGATTGCGGTTTTGCCCAGAGTTAGTTGAACTTGGATAATCTTGGGTGTGCATTATGCTGAGCAACAAGCTTGGAGGTGTGGATATCCTTAATGAATATGGACACGCCTCCACCTTTAGTGTTTCGGTCTGGGTTTGGTGGCCGAAAGGTGTGGTATGAATTATAGCCTGGTAATGCAGGGGTGCTCTCTGAAGCTTTGAACCAGGTCTCCGTCAGTGCACAGATGCCGATGTTCTCCATTTTAAGGAGTGCCTCGAGTAAGTACATTTTGAGATTTAGACTTCTAGCATTGAGTAGCATTGCCCTCAGATTTTGCTTGCTTGTACCTGTTATGGTGGTGAATTTGTCATTTGAACCTTGCCTAAAAAAGGCACATGCACACACATACACACACACGTGTTGTTTTTGTTTTTACTGTTTCACCTTTTTTTTTTTTTGTTGGTTTTTGGAGAGGGAGGGGTGCAGTTGAGCTTGCCCTGTGTTACAAAACAAAAAAAAACTTGCGTTAAAAAAAATTATTTGAATGTCAGGGAGTCATAGGTGGCGTTGCTTACAGTTATGGATAACAATAAATTTTATTAGTAGCTAACAATCATCATCTTCAGTTTGTTGGTAGTACCTTTGTTTTCATCAGAATTTGTGAGTATACCTATTTTGAGCAGCTGAAAGACCTTGCCATATTTTACTGCTCTGGAGTTATGTTTGGTTGCTTACAGGAATGTCCTTAAATTATTTTTTGTTTGCTTAGATGAGCTCTCCCTTACTAACTTTGACACGGAGCATGTAGTGGAAATAACAAACAAAGGCATCCAAATATCAAGCATTCAGCTTCAGTATTCTGTCGTTGACAGACGGCCTATGGTGAAAATGACAGAAGTCTGCGAAGCATTGGGAATTAAACTGCTCACCTATGGAACATTGGGTATGAAGTTATTTAAGATTACTAGAACTGGTATTCTACAGTGTGTGTGTGTGTGTGTGTGTGTGTGTGTGTGTGTGTGTGTGTGTGTGTGTGTGTGTGTGTGTGCACGCATGTGTGAGTGCATACACATGAGTGACTGCATAGTATTCTGTGAGGTTTATCGGGTATAATGGGCTGCAGAGGTAGAACACTTCGAACTTCAGACTGTTATCTTGGGCTGGAGAAGCAGAATGATTTTTTTTGGGATCAAGTATACTTTTAACTTCATCTCATTTGCTACAAACTCAAAATATGTGTCCTTCACCAAGTCATTGCTTGACATTTCACAGTAATAGGTTTATTAAATTATGTGTCACACCTAATTTTCAAATACCTAATGTTCTGGAAACATTTTTAGTGGCTGTGCATATACCTATAACCAAAAAAATATATACTGGGTATTGCCCCTGAAACCAATAAAACAATAACCCATGAACCAAATTACAGTTTGTTGTTTCACTGGCTCCAGGGGAAATATTCAGTATATATATTTTTGTTATAAGTGTCATTTTATACATTGGTTGACCGTTACATTTTGGTTTAGGTAGAAGCATTGCTGGTTCAACCAGCACCCTGGCGAGTACGTGAACCATCGCCCCACCCCTTAAGCTCTTCAAGTGAAGAGCAACTTTAATAAACTGATCACTACATTGTAAGCAATCTACTTATTGCAGTTAGATGCACCCCCCCCCCCAACAGCATTTCCATTGAAGAGCAAAAAAAATGGAATTCCTTCTACTTGCACACCAACCAGGTGGCCAGCATGACAATACCCCCCTCTCCTTCCTGCCCCAGCCATTCAGGTCCCATTGTTGTGCCCTGCTCCTAACTCTCCTTCAGCATCTTATATCAAAAATGATAATTTCTTCTTTGAATCTGTAACAAAGAGTTGCTACAGTTTATAGCCTGCCTACACATAGCTCTACATCTCCTATGTTTTATTTAAAAAAAAAAAAAAAAAAATATATATATATATATATATATATATATATATATATATATATTTTTTTTTTTTTTTTTTAAACTGTAGTGAAGTGATTGCTACAAATGTACAAACAGTTAATACAGTTTAAACCCTGCCTGCACAGAGCACTACATCTCTTATGTTTTAGTTAAAAATATATATATTTTTTTTAAACTGTAGCAAAGTGCTTGCTACAAATGTACAAACAGTTGCTACAGTGTAAACCCTGCCTGCATGGAGCACTATGGCTCTCATGTTTTAGCTTACTAAAAAAAAAAATCTTTGTTTTAAACTGTAGTAAACTGCTTGCTAAAAATGTAACAAACAGGTGCTACAGTTTATACCTGCCTGCACTTTAGTTAGAAAAAAAAATTACTTTAAACTGTAGCAACATTTGCTTCAGTTTAGACAAAACACACACACAGCACTGCAGCCCTCAGGTTTGACCACAAAAGCAATACCAGCTTGTTAAAGCCGATATTGCATTAGAGAGAGATCAGGATCGGCAGATCGCACCCCCCCACAACACATTGTTCCTGGGGCAATTGCTTCTCTCGTCCCACCCTAGATATGCCATTGGGTTTAGGCTGAATATTTAAGAATATAGTGCATGTTGGGAAGTAGAACATAAGACACTGATTCTTTCAAACTGTTTGAGAACCCTGTCTCATGTGCCTTACATTTCTAATGCACCGTTATTCCTAACAAATGCATTCTCTGCATTATACTGCTTGCCTAAATTCTGAGCACTGTGTGGCTAAGGGCATTTTTTTTCACAGATAACAAGTATAAATTCTGAAGCTAGCCATTCAGTGTCTTAATGTACTACATATTCTGAGTGCAGTCTGCTAGCAGATGTATTACATATAAATATACATTTTAATTTCATTTAGATATAATTATATAATGTTCTATTTTAAACATGTTCTGAAGAGATAAGTATTTTTAAGAAAATATACTGAAATTCTGTTAGGTAATTTTGGAATGGATGTACTTAATCAACCAGGATTAACATGTTTAAAATGGGTGTAGGTGTCTACCTCTTCAAGAAAAGTGCGTATAATTTTGTGTTGCTGTAACTTGACGTACCAGTTCTGATAGTGAGAATGTTTTAATGGATGTGTAGTGGAAGCTGAATGTAAAACAGCACATCTTCTACATAATCACTTCACAATGACAAAACTAATTTAGGATTTCTGGCTCCAGCTATCCTCTCCCTTAATTTATGGAGTATGCAAGTGTGAACTTGGGTAGATACCAGATCAAAACATCTGGCACTGACATGCAAACAAGTGTTTACATGTGATGCTGGCTGTTTGAGAATATAAGTTGCTTATGGTATAAAATGGACTAATACTTTGCTGATTACTCAGCTTTCTTTCCACTTGGGGAGTGGAAAACAAACTAGATTGCTGATGTGTTTTATTGCATGTCTGATCACGTAAGAGTGAAAGGAAATGTAGGTTTCCAGATAACCTTTACCCATTGGAGTATGCTGGCAGGTTACTACTCTTCTGCTGGCATTGATGAGTTTGTGATGGAATAATCGAAAACAAAATCATGTTTGCATCCTGCAAGACCTTATTAGGTTGGAGGAGGCACTATGTCTGCCATAGAGATGGATAAATGCAAACTTGGAGGGGCAGTGCCAAAGTCTGAAAGACCTCAAAAGAACTGAACATAACATGTAAGAGTAGTTAATAGCATGTAATAAGGTATTAAATAACATAAAAAGTTAAGTATTTTTTTTTAATTTCATTTCCAGGTGGTGGTTTCATCTCTGAAAAATACCTGGGAGCGAAGGAACCCAAGAATGAGGATGAACTATATACTTCTTCTCTTAAGATGTACAAGAAGGCGATAGATACTTGGGGAGGATGGGATCTCTTTCAGGAACTTCTGCAGGTCTTGTCTTCAGTTGCAAAGTCTCACAATTGTACTATCGCAAATGTGGCCACCAAATATATCCTAGACATGCCGGCTGTAGCAGGGATAATCATTGGCTGTCGTATGGGTATACCTGGGGCTGAGCACATCCAAGAAAACGTGAAGAGTTTTGATGTACACCTGACAACTGAAGACACTGAAATGATTGAAAGCGTGCTGAAAAAGTCCAGTGATTTGATGCAGCTGATTGGAGATTGTGGTGATGAGTATAGATTAAAATAGTTCACACATTTGCCTTTCACTTTATATCCACAAATCTGGATAGTATTTGCACTATTGTTTTACAAATAATTGTTTTCTGTGCTTTTTGTTAAATTTTGTCATTTCTTGAAATTAGGTATTTTCTTTCATCTTATTGTCTGCTAATTGTATATATCTGTGCTGTACCTCAACTTTCTTACTGAACATGCATTTTACAAAAGCCTGGCTTTGAGTATGCAATGTCATTATGGGCTTTTTATTTTTAATCTGCAGAGGAAAATAGCGTGAGAGATTGCTTGCAATGGGCACACATTGTAATATCTGCAGAGGAACTACAAATCATTGAAATAGTATTGTTTTGGCATTTCTAAGCAGAAAAAAATCTAACTGGAAAGGCATTCTATTAATAAAAATGGAGTGCAGCATCAACAAATGATCTTTTAGCAAGACAGAAGATGTTACTCAACATGTTTTATAAATTTCAGGAGAAAGTGGTACATCCAATCTAGAACTCTTTCGTAAAGCATGCTTTGCAGTGTTTAATATATGTAGCCATTGCCACCACCTACCTGCAGTAAGAGGCACCCTCAAAGGTCAGTGTCTTTTAGGTCACCCCTGTATCTGGAAGCAGGTCGCTCATGGTTATGCAGTGCTGAAGCTCACAGATTATACTTAACTTTAGCCTCCAAGTCTGGCATTCCTCAGTGACACCAATACAGTGCAGTGCAAGAGCGCATTTACTTTTACAATCTAGAAGCATGATATTATATTAGTAAATGTTTCAGATTATTGTGTGGAATTTTATAGAGTCTGTTATATATGTATGCATAACATACAGCACTTTAACTTTCATCACTGAAGTGTCTATGTTCAAATACCTATGTAAGTTAGCCTGTTACTCTTCTTCAACAATCATTGTATTTATTTTATTTAACATTTGTTAACCGGGAAAGTCTGACTTGGAACAAAGCCAATTTTCAGCCGAGGCCCGGGGAGAAATGTTCCAGATGCATGTCTTTGTAATGTGGGAGGAAACCGGAGCACATGGAGGAAACCCACATGAATACAGGGAGGACATGCAGACTCCACACAGAAGGCACCCCAGCCGAGAATCGAACTGGAGAGCCTCTTGCTGTGAGGCGACAATGCTACTGCTGCCACTGCACCACTGCACTGTCCTTACTGTGCAGTATGTTAAATCGAACTGCTGGTCAGTCTTGATGTGTTATATTAATTGAAATTTAAAAAGTACATTACATTTTAAATAGGCTAAATTAGGAGTTTGTGTAATATGTTGGAAATAAAATGCAAGTGTTCCTTAGTATTTTTCCATTCATACCCAGTTTAAAATTGTAAGGGATTCAATTTGCCCTTCAGAAGTCCAGTCCTGTGATTTTACTCTCGTGCGTCAGGGCTGGCAACTCTGCACATAAAAATCTTCTGCCAATCATTAGCGGACCGGAGTTCCGCTGTGGCGACCCCTAACCGGGAAAAGCCAAAAGACACAACAATATTAGTGTCCCTAGAAGCATTATTTGCCTTATTGTTCTGCCCCTCTTTGGCGATTTTGATTTTTCTATGCATAATATTTAAAGCTGTTTATTAGTGTCTATATTAGCAAATTGAAGGAACGGAAATGCGAATACGATACATATGTGTCAAACTCACAGGTAACCGAATGGCCAGATCACCGATTTTTTTCCTAGGGAAAAAAAATCGGTTGGCAGTCGCTGTGAATTTGCCATTTTCCCCACTGTAGTGCAATCTCAGAGTTAGTATAGTTAGTTGGGGGGCACAGCCCCACACATTGGGGACTGTGGGGGACAAATGTTTGTACTGGTGTGTTGTGTGTAAAATCAGTGATGTGGCCATTTGGTTACCTGTGAGTTCGACACATATGTGTCGATGGAACAGTATTTGCGTTTCAGTTCCTTCGATTTGCTAATGTAGACCTGTTTATTACTGGTAATTTCTACAGGGAGGAAGCAATAATTGACTGTCAGCTAATAAATATTTTGCATAGGACAGAGAGTAATAGTATTCTTGCATAACATCCAAGCATATTTTTCTGTCTCTGAGTTTTAAGGGAAGGCAGGAATTGAATGAGCTATGTAATGTTTTACTGACAATGACTGTGTAGAAGATTATATGTGATGTATAATGTCTGCAAATGAAAATATGTCACTATGGTTTGATTTATATGAATGTGTGATTGCCTGCGTCATAAGTCATAATTCAGTAAAGATATTTCTTGTTTAAAAAAAATTCTGGACAAAGCAAAAAAAAATAATAAGAGACAAAGGACAAAAATTATTTCAGTGCATTAAGACATTAGTAAAACTACAAATTTTATATCAACATGCATTTTCAGAATAGTAAGAAGTATGAAACTTTAACATCTGGTTAACTGACTGGCTGTAACTCTCAGTGATTTACCAAAACACCAAAAATTATATAAGAGATTGGGCACACATATGAGGCAGATCCAGGAATGTTATGCAGTATCAGGGAAATTTAACAGGTATGCACCTGAAAAAAAATACAAGTTCTGTGTTACAGCACTAGTTCGCCACTGTAGCTGCTGCTGATGTGTTGTTTAATCTTACTTTGTAGCTCTTGCACATTCTGGATTGTAGTAGTGGTAGTTATGAGCACCTGCCTCCCCCACCAACCCCGCATTTTGGCTGCACTGTTCCTAACAGGTGTTTTTTTTATCCTATTTTTGCTTTTCTGGTTGCTTTTGTTTTTATTAGCATGTGTTCTCCCACAAGCCACTTAAATTTAGAGGTTGTGTACTTGTGCATGATTCTCTGTTGCATACATTACCCATGGAAATGACTGCAAAATGCTTATAATTTCTATATCTTATGTGGTAAGCTGCTTCACACAAAGTTTTAGGCAGTCTTCTTCGGTAGTAGTTACCTCTACGTTAGAAACAGTAACAATTTTGTTGACATACAGTCAAAATTTCAAACTTTCCAGGATATGGATTCTTATGTTAATTTACACTTAGTTTGTACCTGCAGTATTCTATTTACTATGCAGTGTTTTTAATGATTGTATAGTCTCTTTAGCTCCTTTTTTACACCCTTTCTGTAAGTAAAAGTCTGGACTCGACTTGCAACGAGTTGTTCAGTACTTGATAGGAGTATAATGCAATCTACATTTTTTATTGATCTTTGAAAGTAACTTAGGTGATTCACCTGTTTTAATAACTGTGCAGTCTGTGATTATTCCTCTTTTAGCATCAGCGATCCTTGCTTCACTTACTATACTCTGGATTCCCAAGTCTGTTGTGAATATCTGTAATTGTTTCACTGCTACAACAGTTTGCTTTAACTCTGTAACTGATTGAACACTTGCAGTACTTTAATTGTCACAGACTTTTTCCAGTACCCTTTTAAATGTCTGTAGTAGTACTTCTCTGATCCAGTAAGCATTCAGCTGTATTACCTAAAAACTTTAAATCATTAACATTTTTATTTGCCATGCTTGTGTGCCAGGATGTTTTTGTTTTTGTTGTCCATTAACTGTATTTGAAGTATTAAGCTGAGTTACATTGTTTAGTTTCACAATGAGGTTGAAGAATGTACATGAGGTTGAAGAATGTACATTTGTAGGTTCTTCTATTTGTCTTTCATCAGAGACAAAACCACACCTTGAAGGTATTCATGGTCATTAAATTAATATTTTTGTATTGTATCATCTCCATTTTTATGTATAAAATAGTTTTTTTTTCAATTGTTTTTTCCACAAATCACTTTCACAGTCAAAGAATTTGCTTTTGTACAGATTAATCCAGCCTTGTATACCATATAAAACATGCTGTGTTATAGTTACAGAAATTTTTCAAAAGACTTATTTTTCCTTGAGGGTAAGGTACTTATAACCAGTCCCACTGACTCAATTCTGGCTGGAAGTCAAATTGTTCCCATAGTGTCCATTGTCAGGTTGTGCATTTTCATAACCAGATTCCAAAATCCTTGAAGAAAGCATTTGATACTTCATCTGTATGTTAGTCTGTAATAAGGATGCATTTGACTGTGTCTTAATTTTAGCCAGATCTTGCTGACAAATTTCAGTTTTAAAGCATAGCATATATGCTTTTTTTTGGAACTTTTGTGTGTGCCCAGTTGCCTGGCATAGGGGAATAAAGTTCAGATTACATCCCAAATAAGCGATCGAGTAGCAGTTCTGGTACTGGAGGATCCAGGTATGGGAGGATGGGAATGAGTGCCCAATATTGGTTTGCCAATCCTGAGGAGAGAGGATGGTTCCTGATTGCTGTCCACCACAAATGAAAGAAGGTTTGTGGACAACAAAAGGCATGAAGTCTGGGGTTCTGCCAAGCTTCTGCTGATAGCGTTCATTACAATATATGTGTGGAAGCATGTACATGTGTGGAGAGAGTGTATAGTTCCTCACAGTGCTGTAGGTGCATATGTCAGTCACTCACAAGTAAGATAAGGACCATTACAGCTGTCTTCATATCCTGCATCATTAGGTGCAGATGATAGTTGAAAATACTTCCATTTCTACCTGTGTGATGACTCTTATGATCAACTCTCGCCCATCTCATATTTTCGACTTCCCGGTGGTGGAATGAATGGACTAAAATTTGTTAGGACGGGAGCTTGGTGTTTGGCAAGCACTGATGGAAAAATCACTTGGGAGGGTTGGATTTTATAAGTGTGTAAGTGCAACTGCTCATAAACATTTAATAAGTGTTTAGTTTGTTTTATCCACATTTACCACCATTATAATAAGACTATGCTTTACAAGTTAAACAAACAAAATAACTCTAAAGAGATTTTATATTCTATTGAGTGAGCATACATTGTGTACTTATTGATGTTTATTAGATCACTTTTACAATAGCTTAAGGTGTATGGGTTATATCCTGCCTAGGATATGACCATCGATCAGATTTCAAAGCTTGAAAGCACGTTCAATGCATCCTTACTGCTGAGTGGCTTGAGAGGGATGCACACAAGAAGCAGTTAGAGCGCCAGAAACTTCAGCTGCTTCTGACTACCGAAGTGCAGTTCGTCTAATGGCTTTGAGGAACTGATGGTCAGCTAGTAGTCCTTCAAGGCTGGGCAGATAAGTCCCCTTCTAGGGAAAACCCTCCACTGTTATTTTTCTGAAGAAAAAAAATGTGTTTTTTCTGTCATATGTATTACTTATGCTTGCAAGTGTTCAGGGTTTTTTTTTTTTTTTACTTTCTGTAAAAAAAAAATTGAGTCTGTCACTAAACTTTTTATCTCAGAAACATTGCTTATTCTGTCAGGAGTTTACCGACTCTCCCAAGCTCTACTACCCACTTTTCATGCCCCTTTTTTGACTAAGTCATGCAGCAAGCATCATTCTCCTTGGTTCTTCCTTCTCCCTTCTGCAGGAAGAACAAGAATGCTTGCCTGGCATCTTCGGCAGTCAGGCTGGCTCCCTAACTGCCCCAGCTGGTGGTAGACCACTCTACTGTGGCCAAATCTGGTTCCTCAAGCCATTCACCACTGGCTCTCTGTCCATCTTGCGTAGTTCACAGGAAGCCAATAAGCAACTAGGGATAGACACATCCTCTGTGGCTGTATGGCTGTGGGAGAACCACTCTTGTCAGTATTGGGTGACGGAGCAGGTGATGCTTTACTGCATAGCCAAGCTAAGGTGACTGATTTGCAGGCTAGTGCCCCTGACTTGTTAGTTCTTTCCACAAGGTCTCCACAGGAAAAAAGAAATTAGAACTGTCTCTTTTGTTTTTTTAATTATGGAAGGAGAAAACTTGGTGGGTTTGCTGTGGGATTACTTTCTGCTTTTAATGTTTTAAATACTTTTTCTTCACTGATACCCAACATAAAAATAATTCCCACAATTTCTGGCACTGATTCCCAGTAAGAAGAGCGGTAACTGGAAGAGGGGTGTTTTTCTTCAGTGACTTCTCTTCAAGTTGAAAGTTCTAATTCTGAGGATTTTCTTCACATTTCCGTCTAGAAGATTTATCTTTTTCTGAAACTATAGGTAAACTGAAGTATTTGTTTTAGTGGGAGCAGAATGAAATCCCTTTTTCCTAACAAAAATATTATGATTTGTTGCAACTGGATTATCGTCAACCTGCAGCTGTTCCTCCAGTTTTAGAGGTAGAGGATATTTTTTAACAGCTTGCAGTATACCTGACAGTCCACCTCCTACTCCGAAGTCTGACAGGTCATCCAAAATACTTTAGACACATAGTTATCTGTTTTCTAAACCCATATCAGATCCTGATGTTATTTCCCAATCAAAGCCTTCTGCTGCTAAACATAATGTGAATGCTAATCACATTATTTCTGACAAGAATGGGAAAGCTTTTGACTGACTTGGGAAGAAAGTCTGTTTTTCTGCCACTTTAACTTTCAAAATTCTGAATTCCCAGGCTTATATGTTAAAAAATATCAACCTCTTTAGAGAACACAAGAAAGTTAACTGTTAACCTTCCTTTTTCAGGGGATATATTTTTACTGAATTCTGTAATTGTGTCTCATTCTGAAGTAACCAAATACTCCGTAAAATGTTCTTACAATTCTGCTGATACTGTATCCAGAGCTCCAGCTACTAGTTCATTTAGGATATTTGCTTGGTTATGTTCTTAAAACTTACCAGAAGATGTTAAAACAAAAAAAAAATTCTCCTGTGTACAAAGATGTTTTGTTTGGCCCTTCTGCTGCTGAAGTCCTAAAAAGTTTTGATGAACGAGGTAAGTTGATTCAGGGAATTGCACAGATATTTCAAACCTCAATTTTCTTAGTTCAGTAAAAAAAAAAAACTTTCCTCCTAATTCAGGACACTTTTAAAGAAACAATGTAAGCAATCTAAGCAAAGTTAAAATAAATATAATTAAAAATAGAAGTATTGACAAGGAAGCTCAAAGAAAAATGAGGGAGCCTCCCAGAACCAAAGACAGTCCAAGACGTCAGAATGACTGTGGCCCTTAACTACCCCCCCCCCCCCACACACACACACACACACACACACACACCCTGGCAATAGTCTTAACTCTGTCCCTCAGGCTTGGGCTTCATATTTCCCCTTCCTCAGTGGCATGTATTATTAACTAGTTCTGGATGAAACTGTATTGTTTTTATTGCTAATACTGTACAGTTATACTTCTACTGTGACTATGTTTTAGGATGAAACTGTTACTAATTTGCTGTTCAGATGTTTGTCAGTACCTTTATACTTGATGTATTGTTTACATAGTACTTGTATTTATTTATTTATTGGAGCTTTTTTCCTCAGTTCTCCACTGAAAATGGGCATTAGCCCAGCAGGACTAACCCAGTCAACAAATGTGAAATAAATAAATTTGGGTCCAAGTGGCAGTGAGAATCCCTTCTTTTCAGGGAATTCATCAAGCAATAGGTCCAAGTGGCAGTGAGACACCCTTCTTTTCAGGGAATTAGTCAAGCAATAGGTCCAAGTGGCAGTGAGAATCCCTTGTTTTTAGGGGATTCCCCTTATGTAAACCGAAAGCCCCTGCTTCCAGTATTGGAGCACATGTTGTCTGAGGGAGGTCATATAATGTGCATCCTCAGATCAGATGAGGAAGAATTTTATTCAAGGATTTTTCTTTGCAAAATAAAGAAAGCACTTTGAAACCAGTGCTAGACCTGACCTTTTTCAATCATTATACCAAGGTTCCAGAGTTCAAGATATTATCCCTCCAGACCTTGTTACCATTCATTCCTATCCTCAAATTCATGGGGACAGACTTAAAAGATTCCTATCATTACATAATTATTTGCAAAGAATGTGAGAGTTTGTTTGTTGTATAAGGCTTGTATTAGCATTTCTCTGTCTTAGGCTTTATCTACTGCACCTAGGGTATTTACAAAGCGTTTGGCTCCAGTAATTGCTTATTGCAGATTTCAGTTGATTTACATCTTTCCATATCTGGACGATTATCTTATATTTGCAGGATTCTTTTTCCTTTTGTCTAGATCCCTTAACATGCCAATCTATATCGTAGTTTGGAGTTTCAAGTGAACTTAGTCATCATCTGCCAACCCTTTCCACACAGAGAAGAATCTAAGTATGGCATTGGTTGACTACAAAAAAGCATTTGATAGTATCCCATATTATTAGATAAAAGAGTGCTTAAAAATGTATAAGATACACACCCTACACTGATCGACTACATTAGAATGAACATGAACCATTGGCAGACCACTTTGCAGTTAAGCTATTATTAAGGACAAATTATTATCCCAGGGATAAAAATTTAAAGGGGGATATTTCAGGGTGACTCTTTTTCACTGCTGCTATTCTGCCTTGCCCATAACCCATTATGCTGTCTACTTAACAGCTTAGGTCATGGCTATACTTTGGCTCCTAGAAAACAACAAAGTATAAAGACTTCTCATCTTCTCTAGGTCAGTGATTTAAAACTGTATAGCTCATCAGACGAGGAACTAAAAGAATAACTGTAGGTTGTCAAAACTTTTTCAGATTATATAAGAATGTCATTTGGTAACCAAGCAGCAGTGGTGCACATTGTCGCCTCACAGCAAGAGGTTCTCCCGTTCGATTCTCATCTGGAGTGCCTTTTGTGTGGAGTCTGCATGTTCTTCCCGCGGTCGAGTGACGTTTAAAGACATGCAGGTAGGTGCATGCGTGAATGGGTGTGCCTTCTTTGAAGGTTGGGCATCGGGCTGGCAACTTGGCACCGTAAAAATCCACTGCCAAGCATTAGCGGACCAGAGTTCCACTGCGGGGACCCCTAACTGGGAAAAGCCAAAAGACATTAGTTTTATAAGAATGTCATTTGGTCTTGCTAAATGTGCAAAAGCAACCTTTAAAGCAGGAAAACTGCAGCGACAAGAATGTGATGTAAAAGAACTTGAGCAAGAAGGAGTGTATAAATATTTGGGAATTGATGAAGGATCAACAGTAAAACATGAGCAAATGCAAATAAACCTTAGTAAGGAATATTAGAAGACTAAAATTAATCCTGAAAACAGCATTGACATCTAGGAATAAAATCCAAGCTATAAACCAATTTGGTCTTCCTGTCCTAATTTAGAGTTTGGGAGTGACTGGCCCCAAAACATGTTGATAGCCAGTACAACAAAGCCTTAGGTTTTTATGGGGTACCATCCAGCCAGTACAACAAAGCCTTAGATTTTTAAGGATGTCATACATTACACATATGCTCCCAGCTCATGTCATAGGGCATAAAGGTCACTTACAGACATACATTCCTCAGAACTTCTTTGCCGCCAGTCCGAACACCATCTTCGATCATTGGTCTGAACACTCCATTTGTGCTGGTTACCAAGCCATTTGCAGATACGTGCCATATTGAGGTTTTCTTCTTATCTTGTTTTTTCTTTTGTTTGTGAGTTTACATGTCATCCAGAAAGGGAAAATGTTAGTGTGTGTGAGACAGAGTCCCCATAAGGACCGTCACGTCACAAGCAGTGTTTGTTTTGTTTGGGTGCTTTTCATTACCATACTTTGTGCTCAATTTGTCAAGTGTTTGCCCGTAAGAACCTTCATAGTCACCTCTCCTCATTTTCTATGTACCTAGAAAACCAATGTCTTATGTTGTGCAGGGTGAGATTGCAGAATTGTCCCATCCCAAAGGTCAGCTGTCTGCCAAGAAGAAAACCAAAAAGTTAGGTCAGATTCAGTAGCCGTACCACCTACTCCAGATGTCTCTCTCAAGGCTGGTGAAGGCCCAGGGGATCATTCAGCTGTTCTGTCAGATACCTCTGCTGTGACCCTTTCGAAGGTCAGCATGGATCTGGCTTACTGCACATCCTTGGAGGCTCTGCAGTGGCCTGTTATGAATGTTGAGCGTGAAAGTAGGCTGATCATATCTGAGGGACTGAGGGTTGTTCCCCAGATTCTTGTTCAGGAGGAGATCCCCACTACGTGTATTGAGTGTTGACATAGGTCTGAACCTCCTAAGGTGTGTAAGGATGACACCTCTTCAAAAAAAAAAAAAAAAAAAGCGGAAAACAGAACATATTTGCTCTGCTTCTAAAGATCCCCAGAGTGAATGGCAGGATTTTACACAGGGGTTGTTAAATGCCGTCATGACCTTGAAGTCCCCCAGGGAATTTCTGCTCTTGACCCCCCCCCCCATGGTCATCTATTCCTCTTAAGAGGCCTAGGGAGTAGGACTCTTCTGATGAGGAATTGGAATTTTGGAAAGAGTCTTTGGTTTACTCCTCTTAGATTCTTTCTCCATTGGACTATGGTTCTGAGGAGGAGGATTCCATTAGTCCAAATCCTCCCTTTAAGGAACTTTCTTTTGGTGATACTACCTCTTGTATAATGGATTTTTTAATTATGATCTCCTGCAGATGAAGTCCCCTAAGACTTCTGCTGTCTCTCTGGTCCTAGCTGCCCTGTTAGACACGTTCTCAACAGCTTCTCAGACTCCTGATTTCTCGTCTCCAGCCCCTAAAAAAACTGATAGGTTTTATAAGGTTCCTGATGGGTTCCTGGTGATTGTAAGTTTCTTTACAAATGTCCTTCTGTTGACCCCTCTTTTTTCTCTCTCTCTGTGTCTTCTGACAAACCTTCTAAATTATTGCCTTCTACTAAATTGCTTTCTTCTGACAAGGACAGTAGACTTTCCAGCACCTGTCAGGTTATTTCTGACCTTCCTGATTCTGAGGGAAGGTTTTGGCTCTTTTTTGGGCTCCTCTTCTCAAGTGGCTCGCCATTCTATTAAATGTAGTTATGATGCAACTGATGATGCTTCTAGAGTTGCTGCCTTTTGTTCTGTTAAGGCTTTATTCTTGGTTTCACCTCCAGCCTTTACCTGATGATTTTAAGGCTAAATTTATGGATACTCCTCTTGATAATAAAAAATCTCTTTGGTTCTGCAGGTGCTGAGCTTTTTTAAATTATTGCAGGAGAGGAGCAAGACCTTGCAGGAATTGCAACATATTTTTGTTTCCCCTATTCCCAAATTTCAGAGGAATTATCCTTCTAAGCCTGCCTTTGTATGTAGATAGCCTCACCCTCCTCCCAAAGGTTAAAAGGGTTCTAGAAGGTTTCCTGCTATGTCTACTCAGATGCTTTCCTTTCCAGACAAACCGGGCTGTGTCTGTCTTCCCTCCATCCTTAGGTTCCTTTATTTCTGCATATTTCTCTGTCTCTTCCCAATTGGTTAAGGATCACTCAGGATTCTTGGGTTCTGTCCGTCATTTGTCAGGGACTCTTCATGGTGTGGAAGTCGCTTCCTCCTTTTTTGGGGCATTATTCATCATCCTTAGGAACAGCTGCCCTTTTTTCCCAGATGTACTTCTGGGCCTTTTTTCTAGAGACAACATCCAAGCAGTTTACGCTGTTCAAAGGGGGAAGGGGTTTTATTCCAGAATGGTTTTGGCTTCCAGGAAAGAAAGGACCTGGAGGCCCATTCTGGATCTTTGTCAGCTTAGTACCTTCCTGAGGGCTTCTTACTTTCAAATGCTGTCTCTTCAGACTCTGTTTCCTGTTCTTGTACCTTAGGCTTTCTTTGTCTGGATCTCAAGGATGCCTATCTTCACATCCATATTGATCCCCATTTCAGGAAATGTTTGCATTTCTTTGTTTCTTCCTTGTAGTCTTCAATTTTCTGCTTTGCCCTTTGGGCTCTGTACTGCCCCAAGGGTCATCACCAAATGTCCCGCTTCTGTGATTGCCTTTTGCAGGATGTTGGAGATACAAATTTTCCCTTACTTGGATGACCTGCTCATTCAGGGTTCCTCCCCAAAAACATTGATTCAGTATCTCCACTATGCTATTGGTGTCTTGCAAAGCTTAGAGTTTACAGCAAATTTCCAGAAATACTTCTATACTCATTTTCCAGATCATGTTTTTCTGAGGTGCAGGCTCCAGACCATTCCTGTGCTGGCTTCCCTGCCACTACCGATGGCTCTCACTCTAATTGCCTTTTTTTCAATTTCATCTTCCTCAGGTGTCAGTTATGGCCAGATAGTTCCTAAGGGTTCTGGGTTACATTGCTTCCACCATTCCTATGCTTCCTCTAGCCAGACTCTATATGAGGAAGTTTCAGTGGTTCCTAAAGTCAGTGTAGCTTCAACATTGTCATAGACTTCCTAGTTCCTCTTCCAGGCCTCAGACTAAAACATTAATGGTGGGTTCATCAGTTGTGTCTCAACCCAGGGCTTCCTTTTCAGCCCCCAGTCCCCTCTCAGAAACTTTTATTTGGATGCCTCAGACGCGGGGTAGGGGGGGACTCCTTTTGGCCCTCTAAAGGTTCAGGTTCTTTTGGCCCATGCCTCAGAGGGGCAGACAGTATCAACATCAGAGAAGAGAGCTCTTCTTCTTGCTGTTCAGACCTTCCATACTGTGTTTTTTTCCGTGGCCTCTCAAAATGTTTACAGACAATACCACAGTGAAGTGGTACATCAACAAGCAAGGGGGGAATAGTCTAATCTCCTGTGCAGACTTGTTCTTCAAGTTTGGGATCTGGCAGTCCAATATCATGAACTTTTCAGGCTGTTTATATTCCTTCGGAACAAAACTTTGTGACAAGCTGTCTGAGCAGGTCCATAACACAGACTCACATATGGATGCTTCACAGAGATGTGTTTCTGGACATTGTCTACCAGTGGGGTACTCCTCAGGTAGATCTTTTTTGCCTCTGCTTTAAGCAAAAAACTTCCTGTCTTTTGCATCAGCGTCCCAAGTCCACTAGCATGGAAGGTGGATGCAGTCTGTCTCTTGAAAGGGGATGTTTCTCTATGCCTTCAATCCCATTCCTCTCATAGTGAGGGTCCTGTGCAAGATAGAACAAGACTCCCCCAAAATCTTGTTGGTGACTCCCTTTTAGTCCAGACAGCATTGGTTTCCTCTTCTGCATTTAGCCCAGGGCAGTCACCACAGGTTACCACACAGGGTGGATGTACACTTGACAAGGGGGCCCTCATCCATCCTACTGTTCATGTGACGCTGTAAGTGATAGGATTTTCATCCTTTTTAGGCACCTTTTTTTCTGTGAACATGCTCTAAGTTCTGTGGGAGGCCAGGAAACCCACTACCTGGAAATCTTGTTTGTCCAAATGGAAGAGATTTTCTGCCTGTTGCCTTGCTGATAACCAGGATCCACTTTCTGTGGAGGTTCCTCTGGTTCTCTCTCTTACTTATGTGAATTGCCCCATGCTGGGTTGGCATACTCTTAAGTTAAAGCCCAGCTTTCAGCTGTTTCTGCTTGTCTGCCTTTTACTCCTCCTTTGGCTTCTAGGTTTGAGGTCAGACAATTTCTTAGACATCCTTCGTATTAGGCCTCCTAGGAATCCTATTCCTCCTTTTTAGGACCTTAATTTTGTTAATGAAAAAATTAACTCGGGCTCTGTTTGAGCCTGTAGCTTTAGCTTCCTTGCAGCATTGTACATGGAACACTGTTGTTCTGTCCCTTACTTCAGCAAGAAGGGCATCTGAGCTTCACGCACTTATGGCTGCCCCTCCTATTTTAGTTTCTCATAGGGACTGTGTCTCTTTGTACTAATCCTTCATTTATATGCCACAGGTGGTTAATGAGTTGACTTATTCAGTCTGTTAATTTGCGCACTTTTTCCCCTTCTCTGCAGTTTGTCAGTGAGAAGGTAGACAGCTCAGATATTATTTATATAAGACTAAGGACATTCGCAAGTCTGAACAACCATGCTGCTTTTCATCCTAGATCTCTAGGCTTGCTGTTTCTAAGCAAACCATTGCTTCATGGATTTCTATGGTAATTTCCTTTTGTTACTCCTTTCATGGAAAAAACCTTTGTTTCTGTAAAGGCTCATTCTACCAGGGCTGTGGCTTCCTCTGGTGCTTTTTTCAAAGGACTGGTTGCCAATTCCATCCTTGAGGCTGCTACTTTGACTTCTATCTGTACCTTCACTAAACATTACAAGCTGGATGTAGGTTCCAGGACTAGAGGTGGATTTGCCAGGGCTGGCCTAAATGGTTTTCTTGAGGGCCCTGCTGGGCCTTCCTCCTCCCAAGTTTCCTCTTGAGCTTTTCTACTCTCCCTGTATTAACGAACACTGCAACAGTGGTATTGAAGGACACAGTACAGTTATATAAAATCTTACCATAACACTAGATGTCGTTTCCTTCACCGTTGCAGTAGTTGCTTCTTCACTCCACAGTGGTATTGAATGAAGGACACAGTACAGTTATATAAAATCTTACCGTAACACTATATGTCATTTCCTTCACTGCAGTAGTTGCTTCTTCACTCCTCCCCCATTTTCTTTTTGGGTGATCATGTTCCTGCTTTCCTCCTTGGACTGTTATTCCTCTTGGGGCTATTCAATTCTGTGGTATGTACATCTGTATGTGACCTTTCTACCCTACGCCATGAGCTGGGAGCATATGTATGACATATGATGTCCTTAAAAAACCTAAGGCTTTGGTTTACTGGCTGAACGTTGGGCTGCCCTTGGCAGGGGACCCCCTTCAGTAAAGAATACGGCAACAGTGAAAGAAAGGACATATACTGTTATGGTAAGATTTTACACAACTGTATTTTCTTCTCCCTTCTAAGAAAACCCACACCTAAAAACTGTTAAGAATTTGTCTGCGAATACTGTTGAACTGAAATACAGATATATAGCTTCAGAAGCAGACATATACAGCCATATAATCATCCTCTGTATAAACTGAATGTTATAAATACTGTAATGAAGTAAGGCTATATCTAGACGCATTGAAACTGAAGTAACTGACATAACCCCCAAGAAGAAGCAGAAACAAGAAAAAGAGCTGAAACTTTGTCAGAAAATGTCATAGGATTTTAAGGGGGGAACAGATTTAACTTGTTTTTCATTTAACTTTATTTGCCTTTTTGTAAGCTGGTAATTATGCAAGTTATTTTTTATAAAGTAATACTAATACATAATTTGTTTGCATTTGGTCATTCAGTTTTTCAGAGGTGGAAGCTGGCTCTGGCTTCTCACATTTACAGTAGTGTTTTTTTGTGGGGGGGGTAGTCTGTGCAGCAACATGTACTGCTACATTGTTCTTTGGACAATAGTATTGAATTCAGATGCACTCTCATATGTCCCATTCTTTCTGTTTGAGCCATTGTTGACAGACACGGGCGGCCTTGGCATAGCAAACCAAACAATTGTTGGATTCTCTTTCTTTCTCAGCTGTTGGGAAATGCTTGCATCAAAGGTCTGACTGTACTAGTCAAATGTCAGCTTTAACATTGGTGTAATCCTGTTACCTGTTTACCCTGTCCAGCTTTACTGTATATTACTTGTAGTTGAATGTACCACCTTTATAGTAGCTCTTTAGTGGGTTGAGCAAAGTTGTATTGAGCACAAACAATATTTTTTCCACAATTTCATGTTTTTGGGTCCCTTCTGACTTTCTTTACCAACTCAGCCCCCAGTGTCCCATATCCAGGTCAGGTCTGTCAGCCATCCTCCACACATACTGGACTTACCTGCTGTATTGCTGGGCCAGTCATGGATCCTAATAATGCAGTAACAGCAGATCACACATGACCAGGAGTCCACTGAGCAGTTTTCTAAACAGTAGTGTTTTATTCAAATAAAATTTCTCTTCATACTTTTGTGTATCTTGGGTAAACAGAAAAAAAGAGCTATAATGCATTTTTCACAATTAAATTTCTTATCCACATCATATTTTGAAAATATAGTCTAAAACCTTTATGTAACAATTCCTTGTAATTTTCTAATGCATTTTCATATTCAACATAATCAATAGTTTTATACACATTACTGTCATTTAAATGCTGGTAGCACATCTTTAAATACTGAACATAATGCATTGCTACCAATTTGCCCCCTTTATCAGCTGGTTTAAAAAACAAAATCTTTTTGTTTACTTAGGGAATTCAAACATTTCCACTCTTCTCTTGTCATGTTATATTGCACATTTCCCAAGTTGCTCATAAATTCATTAAATTTCACTCCAATATCATAATTAAGCAGTGTAGAAAAATAAGAAATATTGTCATTATTAAATGGAGGCGTAAAATAACTGATGTAGACTACAGCATTTGTATCCAGTTGAAAAGAAACATTAATTCCATCATCAGCTAAACATGAATGAAACTTTCATTACTGCTACTTCAGCTGACATCACTTTCATTGTTTACTACATCACAAAAAGCAGTGCCTAAATTTATATCATTCTTAAAATTTGCAAATACAATTTTCTAACAAAATTAAAAACTTCACATTTTATCTCATGTAGTTTAGGAAGAACTGCAGGTGCAAACTTTAAACCATGGTTCAATACAATCAACTCAGTTTCAGATAAAGCACAACCAGACAAATTAATGACATAATCACAAATGCATAACTGGCAAATTAATACCATTTCCCTCTTTTTGAATAAGGGAAGGCATTACCTTCTTTGCTGTTAAGAATGTCCTCTGTACCTTTTTCTATTCTGTTGTGGCTGTAACTGTCCACGAAAATTATTCAAACCCCCTAAATTATGTACAGGAGGTAAAGGTGGATACTGCTCAGAAACCAATTCTTCATTCTTCCAATCCAATGAAACTGCACTCTCTGCAGAAACAGATAATCATCCATTACTAGGCTCTTTTCTTCCCCAAACTGAAATGATGGCATGACTTCCTCTGCTGCATCTTCCAAGTAAACACCCTCTGCTGGTCATGCACATCATGTCTATTTTTTCTGTCAATTTCTCGTTCAAAAGCAGTTAATTTAGTATTCTTATCATTAAAGAAAACCTGTAAATATTAATCATTTCTTTTATCTAACACCATATTTTTGATCTCTTCCTTAATTGTCTGACTTTTTAAGAGATTTTGTTGTAGCAGAATAGTGGTCCATTCAAGACTGCATTTATGTGCTGCAGCCACGCATCTAGCTTGAAAAAGTTTTATCATTTCATCATTAAGGATCCTAATGATGTCCTGTATTGCTGAGCTAGTCATGTATCCTAATGATGTTTTGTGTGCTCGTCTGTGCTTCTGTCTGGGTGGGGGGATTAATTTATGCCATACTCACTTCCCTTTCCCCACACCTGCTGATTGTGTCTGAAGGCAACTTTTTAGACCATAGGAAGCATAGAACCAAGTGCCCTCCCATCTAGGACAGGCACATCCATCCCTCCCTTACCTCTCTGTCAGTCTCTTGAGCAGCTAATAGAGCCCAAGTCAATGGGGCCATGGTCAGGACTTCATTCCTCTATGCTTTCATCTTTTCATTTTGAGCTATCTAATCTCTGTAATATATACACCACCCATTTTATTTCTGTATTGGACAACCATGTGTATCATCTTGTTGACTCCTTATTAACCATGGTGCCTTGTATTTCATTTGGTTCCTGTATGTGGTGGAAACCATACAACACTGTTTTTGTTTTGGCCTGGTAAACCACAGTATGGCTCTTATTTTTGAATTTCTCCAACAACAAGAGAAATGCTGTCTCCAAAATGCTGTATATACTGTCTTCCTCTGTGGGAGTATGGGACTAGCTGTCCTTCAAGTACCTTTTAGGCATTTCCATTAAGGATTTACAATGAGGACATCTGTGACCTACTCTATTAGACAAGAAAATAGTTTTATGGAGAGACGGACTGTAATAAGGCATCCATTGAGGAACTAGCCTTTATTTGCACAATTATTTTTACAGCATGCTGAATGACATTCACCACTTCAAGTACTAAAAATGCTTTTCCCATATAAGCTCATATTACATCTTGCCTTTTACAGACATTTATATATACATTTTTGTTTTGTTTTCAAAGCAAGCATAAAGATAGTATAAACAGGTTCATTCCTTTAAAAATGAAATACCACTCCATATTTGAAATAAAGTTCCTTTTACTGACAGTTTACAGTTTTAGAGGATTGCAGACCCACTCAGTCATGTGTGTTTTTATATGTTCTGGGCTTTAGGGACCTAGTCCCTTTTAGTAAAAGACTTGCTTCTTTTAATAATACTGTAAAATGCTGAATAAAGGCACCAGTCACTAAAAACAAAAAATCCAAGATGGTACCTTGTAAAAGGAAAAACAGCATTCTCTCAGTTTTAAAGTCCAAAGTTTAATATAAAACAATCCAACACATAAATGCTTTACAGACACTGCATTTTCGTCCCTGTTACACAGACTTCTTCAGATGCGGACTTTACAACATCACCTTTTATCCTCCTTCCAGTTAATTACAGAAGAAAAAACAATGAAAATTCTTCATCCATAACCAACATGAGTTGAGATTAAAAACTGTTAAAAGCATTGTTAAAAACATTGCTAAAAAACGTTTAGTAAAACTACAGATTTAAAACATCTTAAGTTATCTAAAATATACCCTAGAAGCTTTTATTAAAATCTTCTAAAAAACTGAGTGAGATAAAGTGAAATAAGTGCCATATTAGTAAATACATATTCACATTCTGTTTTTAAAAAAGCAAACATACAGAAATGGTAAAATTCTGTGAATAGTAGTACCAGGGCTCCATCTTGTGATTCAAAACCCAGGAATTTCAGAACACATTTTCATTTCAAATTCCTCACAACTTAGCAGCTCTCATTTTTAACAATGGGTCAATGGAAATACTGTCATTCAGATGTGGTGGTGCTGTGGCTTGCAATGTTATTTGCCACCATAATTCTTTATATTCCACTTTTTCTCTCTCTTAATTCTTTTTTCACCTGCTCTAACACAAAAAATGCATACCGTGCTTTTGTACATTCTCTAATGTGTTTGTACAAGGCATTTGTTTCCTCCTTTGTTTGTATGTCATAATTGTGTTCATAAATCCTTCTCCTTAATTTGTGTTCTGTCGTGCCTATGTAAAAGAAACCACATTCCTCACAAGTTGCACAATAAACCAGTTCTGCTGAGTCACAATTGGAAAATTCCTTCTCCCATATCCACCTATTTCTACTGGCTATAAATAAACAGTCCTTATTTGACACATAATTACATTGTGAACAATGTCCACACTTATAGGTCCCTTTCCTTCTTTTGTCTATATTATGCTTATACTCTTCCAGGAGAAATTTCAAATTCTGCAAGTTTCTGTACACAGTTTTCAACCCCTCCTTGGGAATTTCACCTAAATCGGTAAAACCCATAAACCTTTCCCATTCTGGTCTTTTTTCAAATCTCCCCTGATTGTTGATGTCTCTCCTAAAATGGGTTTAAACCTTTCTTTCCTTCCTTCATATACTTTTTCTCTAACTTCAAATATTAGCTCTTTGGAATAACCTCTCTCCTTAAACAGCTTTTCCAATGTCTTACTTTTATCCTTAAAGTCATCCTCAGCTGATACCATTCTACTTGTGCACACATATTGCCCCTTTGTAATGTTTCTCTTGTAATGTGGGGGATGTGCGCTATCATAGTTTAGGAAAGAATTAGAAAATTTACTTTTTCTGTAAACTTTGCGAGTTAAATTTCCCGTCACTTTTGTATATTTCCACTTCTAGGTAATGTAGTCTCTCATATGAATAGTTATGTGTGAAACTTAAAAACGTGGTTGTGTTATTAATATACACAATAAATTCCTGTAACGTTTATAAGGTACCCATCCATAGGATGCATATCCCGTACCTAGAATATACAGATGTCAAAATACATTTCTTTTCCCATTTTGCTAAAATGAGATTTGAATAGGTGGGGGCACATGCTGCCTCCATCGCCACTCTTTGCTTTTGTTGGTAAAATTCACCCTTAAAAAATATAAAATTATTTTTTAAACCCAGGTTCATAAGGTTTAAACATACCAGTTTTTCTTTTTGGGTAAATTCCCCATCCTCAAATATTATTTCTTCTAATATATGCAACCCCTCACCGTGTGGTATGCTGGAAAATAAATCAACCACATCAATGGTTACAAAGACAACCTTGTCACTATACATCTCACCTTTTATTTCCCTCAAAAAATCCCAAGAATCCCTCAAGATTACTTTCCTTTTTAGCCATAGTTTCATAAGTTTAATATCTATATATTTTGCTAGGGGCAAGTTTTTTGACCCCTCTGCAGAAACTATAGGTCTTAGGGTTGGACCTGTTTCATTTTTATGGGTCTTTGGGATCCCAAATATAAAGGGTAGTCTTGGTTTATCTACCTTCAAGTCACAATGTGTTCTTTGGTCTATTAATCCTCGACTAGTTTAGACCAGTTTACAGGCTTTGCTGTATTCTGGGCTGTGGTGTAGTTCCTGTGTTGTCCATTACCTTACTTGGATAGAAGGAAGTTTCTTTGCTCACCAGTGGGAAGCCTTGAGCAACCTACCTGTCCCTGTAGGAAGTGACCTCAGCACAAGAGCTGTAGTAATTGGTTGTTTTGGACCATTTCTAGCTATTTTGAAGTTCCCTGTTTAAAATCCGCGTTTGTGTGCATATCGCAGCGCCAGTTAAACAAGGTTAAACTTCTTCTGGCTCCGCCAAGTCTGCTCTTCAAATTTTCCCTTAAGGAAGCTCTACTCTTAGTATAATCAGACTACTCGCTATATTATAAGCCTAGCACTTGTTCTCAAAACTTCTCTACTAAGTAAGCACTACATCCATCTACCACCCCTGTGAATATCCACTTCCCTTAAAGGCACAGCACTCCCTTATACTGTTCTAGCATGTCGAGTGGTAGATTACTGGCGTCCTCTCCAGTTCAGCTGGTTAATCTGGGTATCTTGAGACAATGCTACAATTGTCTCATGTACACAGACAACCCTCTCCTCCTCCTAACAAACACAAATACTTGTGAGAGATGCAACTATATAGCCAAACTGGAGGCTGAACTCTCTCAACTCAGGGCTGGCATGACCAGACAGGAGGAGATGGTAACCACACACACAACAAACCCAGTCCCACATAGACCTACCACAACTGCAAACCAAACACATAAAAACACAAAGACATACTCGGAGGCTCTAATAAAAAACTTACCAAAACAACAGAGGCTCCCAAAGCAGACATCCAAAAATCCACCATCTCAAAACAAAACACATACTTCAATAAATCAGTGTGTCAATCAATCACAGCCCTTAAGGCCAAACACCATGCCTGATACACTAGTAATAGGTGACTCTATAGTCAAACACACTGATGTCCCGCTTACCAGGCTGAACAAGGAGAGGGTGACTGTGAGCTGCTTATCGGGAGCTAGGATCCGCCACATAACACACACTCAGGTCACTCCAAAGCAAGTACAAATATGACTCCATCATTGTCCATGCTGGCATGAATGACCTGAGATGTACCTCCCTGGACTACATGAAAAGAGACATAGAGGAGCTCTCTGATTATGTAGCCCAGGCTGGTATGACCCTGACCCTGAGCAGCATCTTGCCCTCACCAAGAATGATGCCACAATCCAAAGACAAGATGATCAGCTTTAATAATTGGCTCAAGTACTGGTGTCATTCTAAGGGGATACAATGTCTGTCTGCCTGGGATGACATGTTGGACAAGCCACGCTGCTTCGCAAGGGACGGCTTGCACCTGTCACCACTGGGCTTCCGGATATTGGCTAAGGCTCTTGCCACCCCCATAGTGCCTTTTTTAGGCAAGGCTCAAAAGACAAACCCACCTCCTTAGAAAACAAAAATGGAAAAAAACTAAGGGTAATGCTGCTCAACGCCAGAAGTCTAAATCTCAAGATGCAGGCACTCGATGCACTTCTCAGTATGGAGAACATCGATGTCTGTGCAGTAACTGAAACCTGGTTTAAGGCTCCTGAGAGCACCCCAGCGCTACCAGACTATACCTCGTATCATGCTTTTTGGCCCCAAAACCCAGGCCGAACCACAAAGGGAGTGTCCATATTCATCAAGGACACCCACACCTCCAGGTTAGTAGCAACACATGAAGCATCGGAGACCATACAGGTGCAACTAACCATAGGCAAAACTGGTAGCATGTTACAGACCACCCTCCCAATCTCAGGAACCCCACTCAGCCTTCCTGAAGACATTTGAGGATATGAATGTATCACAAAATACCATCATACTGGGAGACTTCAACTACCCTAACATAGATTGGGTACATTATTCTAGCCCTAACACCCTAGCGCAAAGGTTCCTGGAATTCATAAATTCAAATGCACTAGAACATCTAGTCACCTCTCCCACTAGGGGAGATAATATACTAGACCTGATCATCACAAACATGGGAACAAAATGCTACACACCGGAGGTATACCCCTCACTAGTGAGATCTGACCACAAACTAATCACCCTGGATATACATATCCCACCTCCACCCCAAGCACAAAAGGCCACAGTGAAAAACTTCTCAAAAGCAGACTTCACTCTTCTTAAGACTGAGATGGTATCATTTAAGCCCACTGGGCCAGTGGATACCACATCCCACAATGCTGAATCCTTCACAAATGCTTTCTATGGACATCTCCAAGAATGCATGGCTCATGCAATCCCAAATAAATCCAAGTCCCTCTCCACCAAAGGCAAGCGTCCTGTCTGGTGGACCTCAGCCATTAACAAATTGTATAACAAAAGAAGGAAGCTACTGCACGACAGAGCAAAATCCCATAAAGGAAAGACCTCTCTGATCAACACTAGCAGAAAACTACGTTCTCTCATAAAAACATCCAAGGTCAACTTTGAGAGAAAAATCGCTAAGGACACTAAAGATAACCACAAAGCCTTCTTCAGCTATGTTAGAAACCTGGGCGGAAACCCTCAGGTATGCTCAGAGTTAGTTCACAACAACAAAAAATACACTGAACCCACAGATATTGCCAACATTCTGGCTGACAGGTTCAGTGCAAATTTCTCCCCTCCCTCACCCCCAAAAGAAGAAATACTTATCCCAGCTGAATGTAATCTCCCTGTCATCTCAGATGTCCAGGTGAGAGCTGCCCTCAGCAAAGCTAAGAACACAGCATCAATGGGACCTGACGGTATCCCGGGTTGTGTGCTATGTGAACTCCAAGAGGAGCTAAACCCGCACATAAAAATGCTATTTAACCTTAGCCTTACTACAGGATATGTACCTGAACACTGGCGTACAGCAACAGTGGTCCCACTCCACAAAGGGGGTACCTCTACAGACCCTGGGAACTACTGCCCCATAAGCTTAACCAGCCTGGTCTGCAAAGCTATGGAAAGAATCATTATGGAACTCGTAAACAGAGACATTGGGGATTTACAGACACTTGACCCCACCCAGTTCGGCTTTGTAAAGGGCAGATCCTGCCTTTTGAACCTGGTTGATTTTTTCGAAACAGTCACTAGAGCTATTGATGAGGGCATACAGCCTACCTGGACTTGGCTAAGGCCTTCGACACAATACCCCACTCAGGCATCATAGATGAGCTCAACAGCTTAAATGTAAACCCTTATGTCACTAGATGGGTTGCAAACTGGCTAAAGGACAGAACCCATAAAGTTAAAATCGCTGGAGCTATGTCAGACTCAAAGCCAGTCACAAGTGGTGTCCCACAGGGATCTGTCCTGGGACCCCTCTTGTTCGACATTTATTTCTCAGATGTTAAAGCAAACATGGGAGGGTTGTGGCTGACAAAGTTCACAGATGACTGCAAACTAGGCGCCATAGTCGATACACCAGCAGACACATACATCCTACAAAAAGGCCTCACAGAAACGGACAACTGGTGCCGGAGTCATGGCCTTAAACTAAATGCCAAAAAATGTATAGTCATCCCCTTTGGGAAAAACAAAGTACCCACAAATTATAACATAGACAGCAACCCACTGTGTACAGAAAAAGTAATCAGAGACCTAGGGACCCAAGTCGCGACCTCTCATTTGACACCCAAGTTGCCAAAGTGGTTAGAGAAACATTCTACCTTGCACACCTTATCATGAAGGGATTCACATCCAGATCCAAGGATGTCATTGTACCCCTATACTCCTCCCTCATCAGACCCATGATTGAGTACAATGCCCCATTTGGTATGTACCTCACCCGGCATTTGCAACAGCTGGAGAGACCACAAAAGTACCTCACCAAGAGGATCAAGGGTCTCCAACATATGTCTTATTCTGCCAGACTAAAGAAACTCCAGCTCTATTCAGTAGCATACCGCCTGCTCAGAGGTGATCTCTGCCTAACGTACAAGGCCATGTCCAATCAGGAACTGATGGACATGCTCCACCTCAAAAAATCCAAATCCATCAGAACCACGAGAGCTAAAGACTTAAACCTCGGCACAAGTATGAATAGGACATACTGGAGGGATAGATTCATAACCCAGAGGCTTCCCATGCTCTGGAACAAGATCCCAGTTCATGTTAGGCAGAGCCCCTCACTGACTCTCTTCAAGAGAAATCTTGATGAGTGGATGGGAGATCGTAAGTTTACCCCAGGGATCACATCTGTGTCACTACTAGACAGGGGCACAGTAAACTAATTCTATTATATAAGGGGACCTTCACTGTGTCACTACTAGACAGAGGCACAGTATTCTAAATCTATTCTGTGCATTTTGTACCATTTTATGGGGTGGCGAAAGCCACATCACTATGGCTAGGCTTACAAATGCCCCAGGGCAGATAGCCTAGTACTAAACTATGAAACTAAGTAGCATATCCTCCAACACCATATCCACCTTCTTATATGCAATGTTTATTTCATTTTCTGATACACAGGTGTATTTGCTGGTGTTCATTAATATGTCATTCATCTTTCCTTCATAAGTTATCACATCCATATAATCACGACACCCCCTCCCTTATCAGGTTTCATTACCCTGATTTCACTATTTTCCCTAAGCTCAGTTAAAACATTTTTTCTTTTGAACTCACGTTTGCCCTGCATTTGATCTTAGAATATTCTCTTCCAATTTCATTTTCTACAAACTGTTCAAAAAGTTTTGAGCTGTGGGTGTAAGGGTGGTTTATAAGTACATCTTTTCTTTACCACTAGGTCTTGGGTCTTGCACTGGTGGGGTAACAATAAATCAAGGTTAATTTTCCTTATGAATACCTTTAGGTCCATTAACACTTTGGCAAGGTCACGTTTTTATGCAGGATGAATTTTAAACCTTTTGACAAAAGACTAAAATGCTCATTAGTGAGTTCCACATTTATAAAATTGTATATACTAAAACCCTCTTTAGTAAATTTGCTATTATTTTTCTTATTGAGTTGAATCATTTCTCCCTTGTTTTCATTGGGGTGGGGGATACTTTCATTGTTTAGTGTCTCCCCCTCCCCCTTCTCCTCACTCCAGTAAACATTTGGCTGCTGATAATGTGTTTTTATTTTTTTAGCCTTTCTGACCTTCTCAAAGGTGGGTATTCGGAAAAATCATCCAAGTCCCCTATATTTTCACCTACATACAAACTGTTATTTTCCTGTTCCTCGTTCTCATGTTGGTTAAAGCCATCGACATCCCTTCCTTCATTCCTTTTCAAATTTTTGGTTTGGGGGTCTTTCAAGTCTTGAAAGTCAGTTCTACCTGTATTAACGGCTGAAGCCATGGTAGTAGTGCTGTCCTGGTGTAATATCCGATTTTTCAGCCTCAGTTCTTGGTAAAACATTCTCCAAATCTCACAAAATCCCAGGGGTTTGGTTAAAATCCTCTTCAATGGAATCGGAATTTCCATTACCCTGGATGCCTTTTCTGACAGCAGCATTGTGCCCGCCATTACTCTCACTTCTTTTCAGGCTACTTCTACTTGTAGACTCTTGGTTCTTCCCATTCTGGGCTTTGGAGGCTGTCTCCACCACTGATTGGCTCAATGGGGTAAGCAGGTATTTCAATTGAGAGAGCTGGCCAATAAGCTTCCTCGTTTGGCAAATCTATACTTACCCACCCCTTTCATCAGGCAGAATGCTGTTTTCCCTTTCCATTTTCAGCAAAAAGAACCAGTAACACTGCAAAATGCTGAATAAAGGCACCAAACAGTTACTAAAACCAAAAAAGCCAAGATAGTACCTCCTAAAGGGAAAAAACAGCGCACTCTCACTTTTAAATTCAAAGTTTAATATAAAGCAATCTAACACATAAATGCTTTACAGACACTGCGTTTTCATCCCTGTTACACAGACTTCTTCAATGCGGACTTTACAATATCACCTAACTTTTATCCTCCTTCCAATTAATCAATTACAGAAGAAAAAATGAAGATGCTTCATCCATAACCAACATGAGTTGAGGTTAAAAGCACTGCTAAAAACCTTTTAGTAAAACTACACATTTAAAACATCTTAAGTTATCCAAAATATACCCTAAAAGCTTATATTAGAAACTTCTAAAAAACTGAGGGAGATAAAGTGAAATAAGTGCCATATTAGTAAATACATATTCATATTCTGTTTTAAAAAACAAACATAAAGAAATGTTAAAATGCTGTGAATAATAGTACTAGGGCTCCATGTTGTGGATCAAAATCAATAATACTCCCAGGAATTTCAGACCATTTTCATTTAAAATTCCTCACAACTTGGCAGCTCTCATTTTTAACAATGGGGCAATAGAAATACTGTCATTCAGACTTGGTGGTGTTGTGGCTTGCAATGTTGTTTGCCACCATAATTCTTTATATTCCCCTTTTCTTCCCTCAGCCCCCTGTTAATTCTTTTTTCACCTGCTTTAACACAAAAAATGCATACCATGTTTTTGTGCTTTCTCTAGTGTGTACAAAGCATTTGTTTCCTTCTTTGTTTGTGTCATAATTGTGTTCATAAATCCTTCTCCTTAATTTGTGTTCTGTCTTACCTATGTAAAAGAAACCGCATTCCTCACAAGTTGCACAGTAAACCAGTCCTGCTGAGTCACAATTGGAAAATTCCTTCTCCCATATCCACCTATTTCTACTGGCTATAAATAAACAGTCCTTGTTTGACACATAATTACATTGTGAACAATGTCCACACTTATAGGTCCCTTTCGTTCTTTTGTCTATCTTATGCTTATACTCTTTTTCCAGGAGAAATTTCAAATTCTGCGAGTTTCTGTACACAATTTTCAACCCCTCCTTGGGAACTTCACCTAAATCGGTAAAACCCAAAAAACCTTTCCCATTCTGTCTTTATACTCTATTTGGCCAAACCAGTGCTGGCATTATACTCTAGCAGTAAAGCCTTTCCAAATTCATCCTCCTGGTCTTTTTTTCAAATCTCCCCTGATTGTTGATGTCTCTCCTAAAATGGGTTTAAACCTTTCTTTCCTTCCTTCATTTACTTCTTTTACTAAAACCCTCTTTAGTAAATTTACTATTATTTTTCTCATCAATTTAAATAATTTCTCCCTTGTTTTCATCGGGGTGGGGAATACTTTCATTGTTTAGTATCTCCCCCTCTCCCTTCTCCCCACTCCAGTAAAAAATTGGCTGCTGGTAATGTGTTTATTTTTTAGCCTTTCTCAAAGGTGGGTATTCAGAAAAAAAATCATCCAAGTTCCCTATATTTTCACCTACATGCACACTCTCTTTATTTTCCTGTTTCTCATTCTCATGTTGGTTAAAGCCATCCCTTCCTTCATTCCTTCTAAACACTTTTGGTTTGAGGTAACCTATATTGTTTTTGTACTCATTAATGTCCCTTTCAAGCTTTCTCAGTTTCCTCTGAATTAATTCCTCACATTTCTCATCTATACTTAATCTCATGTTAAAATATTTCTCCTTCTCAGAGGCAGTTGTGAAAATTAGTTCATTCTTAATATGTTTATTTATTTCTTCTGTCTCCCTCTGTACCCCCTCCTTCAATCTTTCATTTTCTTTAACCATTGCTTTTAAAACTTCAAGTCTGCATCTGTTAAATATATCTAATAATTCCTTATGAAAACTACTCCCAAATTCCACATTGTTTTGGGTATGTACAAATATGTAAGCCTTTAGGAACTATACCTTCAATAATACACTGTCTCAAATAAGAATTCTCTATATCTAGTGTTCTGTATTTAAACATAAGCTTTGGCATTTTATTCAATTTAACACTGTAAGATTCAGCTACTGGTGGTATATTATCCACATTGTCTTTAAATTTACAAATGTAAGTCACTTGCAACCAGTCTTTCAAGTCTTTAAAGTCAGTTCTACCTGTATTAACGGCCAAGGCCATGGTCATAGTTCTAGAGTGCTGTCCTGCTGTAATATCCAATGTTCCAGCCTCTGTTCTTGGTAAAACACTCTCCAAACCTCTCAAAATCCCAGGGGTTTGGTTAAAATCCTTCTCTTTAGTGGAATCGAAATTTCCATTACCCTGGATGCCTTTTCTGACTGCAGCATTGTGCCCACTATTACTTTCACTTCTTTTCAGGATACTTCCACTTGTAGACTCTTGCTTCCGCCCATTCTGGGCTTTGGAGACTTTCAATTGAGAGAGCTGGCCAATAAGCTTCCTCGTTTTGCCAGTCTCTTCTTGCCATCCCTTTCATCAGGTTGAATGCTGTTTTCCCTTTCCATTTTCAGCAAAAAGAACTAGTAACACTGTAAAATGCTGAATAAAGGCACAAAACAGTCACTAAAACCAAAAAAATCCAAGATAGTACCCTGTAAAGGTAAAACAACAGCGCACTCTCACTTTTAAAGTCCAATGTTTAATATAAAACAATCCCACACATAAACTCTTTACAGACACTGCATTTTCATCCCTGTTACACAGACGTCCTCAATGAGGACTTTACATCACCTAACTTTTATCCTCCTTCCAATTAATCAATTAAAGAAGAAAAAACAATGAAAATGCTTCATCCATAACCAACATGAGCTGAGGTTAAAAACACTGTTAAAAACATTGCTAAAAACCTTTTAGTAAAACTACACATTTAAAATGTTGTATCTAAAATATACCCTAAAAGCTTTTATTAAAAACTTCTGCTAAAAAAACTGAGTGCCATATTAATAAATACATATTCACATTCTGTTTTTTAAAAAACAAACCTACAGAAATGTTAAAATGCTGTAAATAGTTGTACTAGGGCTTCATCTTGTGGTTCAAAGTCAATAATACACCCAGGAATTTCAGAACACATTTTCTTTTAAAATTCCTCACAACTTAGCAGCTCTCATTTTTAACAATGGGGCAATGAAATACTGTCATTCAGACCTGGTGGTGTTGTAGCTTGCAGTTATTTGCCACCATAATTCTTTACATTCCAGAGGATTGTAGACCCACTCAGGCCTGTGTGTTTTTGTATGTTCTGGGCCTTAGGGACACTTAGTCCCTTTTAGTGAAAGACTTGCTTCTTTTAATGATAATTAATATTCAACAAAGAAAGAAATCATAGGCACAGAATTAGTTCAAGAAATAGTTTATTCTTGTGTACATATAGAAGACAGATTGTGATTAAAAGTAGAATTGTTTCAACAAAAAGTTGAAAGCTTTCCTTTTTTATACATTTGTTTGACTGGAAACATGTCCATAACAAAATTGATCTATACAGTTATTAGCAGTGCACTTTGTAACACAGTTGCCTAACTTCATTGCTTAAGCGGTTCTAATTTGGCATCCATTTGGATTTTTTGTTGGTTGATCGTTTCCACCCATATCAAAAGACAGTCTCAAAGGCAAATATACATCCCCATACTAGGTGTGTATGTTTCTCTGCCTTGTGCCTAATGAGTGCTGGGATAAGGCCTCACTCCCCTTGATGCTGACTTCAGAATAAATAGGGAAATTGGTGAATGAATGTGAATCACTAAGGTGTCATAAACTGGTCAGTTATAGAGGATGCCAAAGTACCAAACCTGTTGTATGACTTGTAATGTCCTAGATGTACCAGTTGATGCTTAGCTCCTTATTTTGTTTAGGGAACAGTTTGACCCTACATATTTTAAATCTGAATACCAATACCAATGCCAAAAACAGAGAGTCAGTTATACATACAAATAGATAAACCAATAAAAACCATAAAAATTAATAAAAACAGTAAAAGTGGTGAGTGCTTTCGCACCAAACCCTGGTTCTTTGTCAGATCTAACAATACATAGAATTTCATCATTTAAATAACTCCAAGTTAGTGCCTTAAGTCATGTGATCTTAAAACAGGTTTTAAAGGGACATAGTCATTCAGTCCTTTGCCTCTAGTTGCCTGAATTTTAAATTTGACCAAAACGTTGACAAAGATCCTTACCTCTTCCCTGATGAATATCTGCTGACAGAAGCAAGCTCACTGATGAGACACAAGTTTACATTGTTTTGTTACGAGAACTGTAATAAATCGAGAAATGCTACTGTTCTTTCAAAGAAAAATACATTACAACCAATACCAGGAAATTATTTGAACTGATGTGTTATACAAAAATACATTACAAGTTGTACTGAATTGATGTAAAATTGAAAAAAAAAAGTTTTATTTTCTTGCTTTCTTATGTATAAAATAGCATATCACTATATATACACTATTGTGAAACTGTTGCAGTAAAAAAAATAAAATGAAGTTCTGCATATGTACTGTGAAAGTCTAATGCTCCATTGAAGGTGCTGTACCAGATATTATTATTATGATGATGAAGATGTTGGTGTCATATTTGGATGTTTCTTGTTGGGACTGTCTCCCCACCACCTCTAGTTATATTATTGTGGAAACAGGACAGACCCTTTCAAATTCAAACTGATGATACAGAAAGTCATGTTTGGGGGACTTTGGGATTGTTCTTGCAAAAAGCAACAGTAATTGCAGGAGCTACAAGAGCTGTTGTATTGTCTAATGAAGCATACTTTTGGGACATATGTACTATCTAGAAATTCTAAAAATTCTATTTTGGCCTTAAAACCATAGACCGTAATGGACAGCATGTCTTTTAACCAGAAGTCGGTAGTTTCTAGTTGATATGTTAGACAGTTCTGGCTATTGCATCTCTTTTTAAATTTTTTTTCTTTTGCAATTTCTTGTGCATGCCCTTTAGTAATGTATTTTTTTGGCTTTGTGGCCATGCTATTACATTTAAAAAATCCATTTGCAAAATGTTTATGAGCAAGCAAAGTATGTCCAACATATAATGGGATACTTTTTTTTTTCCCCTTTTAACTTTCAGAATGTTCTTTTTCTTGACTACCCATATTGTGTGACAGACAATTCCTACTGCATAAAAGATTACTTGTTTTCAGCAGAGGCCTGGGGAGAAAAGCTCCACAACATTTAAAAAAACATAAATGAGTTATTGAAATACAGAGACATTAAGAAGCAAAATACCAACACTTCATGTAAATGTTAATATAGTTTGAAAATGCAATGTACCATGAAACAGTAGGGCAGGGAAGCCAAGTGATGCTCTTGGATAAAGAAGGAAAAGGAAAAGCTGTTAGCAAAGGTGAAAGTTTCCTGAAAGAAAGGCATGAATGGTGGGAAGCAGGAAGGATAGTAAGTTGGGTCCAGAGTAAATACTGTAAGACATGGATATGGACGGGTACTAAAGATGGTATTGAGCATGAGAAGATCCAGGAGTTGGGGAGATGTTCTTTTAGACAAGACTTAAAGGTATATTAGTGAGGTATCAATCTGATTGATGCTGGAATACTACTCCAGGTCTTGGCAACACAGTATGAATCCAGACTAAGACTACTCAACCTTTGAGGTTTATAAATAGGTAGGTGTTGCTTGTGAGAGGAAATCAAGTCATGAAATAGAAGTAGGGAACACGTGGTTTGAGAAACTAAGGGATTGTGAAGTATTTATGTGTTAACAATAGTTTATTAAAAGTAAGCAGATGGGGACGTTTGAGCCTATTTAGGGTTCAGAGTGAAGAGAAGTGGTGTGATTTAAGGTGTTGACCAGTAGCAAATTTTGTCATTTCATTCTAACATTAATTTTAGTTTTACTTTAAGGGACGAATGAAGAATAGTTAAAATAAGGGAAGCAAATAGAAGGGATGGTAAGAGAGAAGTGGTGGCAGGAGTTACTCTTGAGGAGTTGGTGAGGAATTTTTTAGCTACAAAACACATATAGTAGAACAGATTACAGGAGGAATTTTTTAGCCCTGTACAACATGCAAAGTTTGTAATGGGTCATTTTATGTTGTTGTAATATGCTGGTCAAACTTAAGATTGTTGTCAGTTGTTACACATAATAGTGTGGTGTGTGAAACAACACAAATTACAGTATTAAGTGAAGCAATTGTAAAGTTAAAATTATCAAGGGTAAATTGTTTGGGAAAGAATAACAGAAGTTTTTTTTTTTTTTTAGGATTGAGTAGGAGATGATTGTTGGCTTCAATGGAATTGAATGCATCCTGTGTTATATTTTTAAGTTGCATACGATTGTTAGAGGAGGAGATTAAAGTAGCATTGTCAGCATATTGAATAAGGGTTGCTTGTGTAGAGGAAACATGAAGAATCTTAATAAAAATGTTGAAGTGGAGTGGACCCAGACTACAGCCTTGCAGTACCCCAGTGCTGACTGGTAAATAAGAGAAATTGGAATTCCATTTAACTGAGTGATATCTGTTGGAGAGAGAACTGGTGAACCATTGTGAGGTAGTTTCAATTAAAGCCGAGAGGATAGTTGGACAAGAGGTACGGATGAGAAAAAGTGTCATAAGCTTTAGACAGAGCCAAAAATAGAAATGAAACAAAGTTAACCTTTATCTTGAGCTTTGTTGACTGTGTCAGTGAAGGATAATAAAGCAGTGGTAGTGCTATGTGCAGGTCTGAATCCATGCTGGGTAGGAGAAAAAAGTTTATTGTGAAGTAGGTATGGAAGAAATTGTTTGTGGATGCATTTTTCTAGAATTTTGGAAAGAGATGACAAAATAGCAATAGGCCCATAGTTAGCTGTGTCAGTGGAAATGCTACCTTTGTGAAGAGGAAGGATGAAGAACATTTTCCACAGTGAAGAGACATATAGGCTTCCTTAATAGATTTGGTAATGAGTATAGAAACTGGGTAGGCTATTGAGTTAGCTGCCATTTTAGATATTCATTGGGAAGATTATCATCAGAAGGGGAACAAGGTGAGTTTGCTTGGTAGGGACTTAATAAAGGATATAGGGACTGATTGTAGGGAAAATTTGGAGAGGCAGCTAGCAGGATAATGGAAGAATGTAGCAGGTGTGCCTGATAAATTGTTAGTAATAGAATCTATGCCATTGATGAAATAAGAGTTAAACTGAAATGCTATAGCAGAAGAGATACAGTCGCTGGAGGGCTGTGGGGAAGAATTAATTCCAGAGTATAAAAAATTGATTGCCATTTTTTGCTAGTTTTGTGTTGATTTTGTGGATTTGAGTAAATTTGTATTTTATCATTGTTCACTTGTTTCTTTACTAAGTTACACAATTCTCTAAACTGTTGTAGGTTTTCTTGTGACTTCTGTTTCAAGTGGCATGTCCAGAATGTATCCCTCTTTAGCATAAGGAATCTAGTATTGACAAAAAGCCAGGGAGAGATTAGTTTAGCTCCTCCCAGGAGGAAAGGAATAAAATCTGTTTAAAGTGGTTAGGAATATAAAGTTGAATTTGTTGACTGCTTCATCAAGGGGTAAGTATTTAAGGAAAGACAACTAACATAATTTAATATATTTGTAAAGGTCATTGGGTTAAACTGTGTTAAGTTATGTAAAGTTTTGTAAGCATGTTGTTTGAAAGGATGAGTGACAAGTCTGGTTGTACAGGTAGGGTGGTGATTGCTAATTGAATCTGGAAGTATTTCAGAATGAATATAGTTACTTGGGTGGGAGACCAAAATACAGTGTATAATAGAACCAGTTTGGTTTAATGACCAGGTGTAGGTTGGGTGATATATGAGTTCTGAAAAGCCAAAGAGGTCAGTCATCATTGTAGAGAATTAAGAGTGAAGTTTCTACCGATTGATGTTGAGGTGACCTAATAATATATTTTTTAGAGAAATATTGGTTGATGTCCTCTAGTGTTGATAGCTTGCTCCATGGGGTATGTACAGTGTAATAATGCAGAGGATTTTATGATTTTTTTAAAGTTAGGATAAGAGATAAGTCTGGCTTTTCCAAAGGAAGGTACAGGATGATTATGAGGGTTAAGAGAGGAGGAGTTTGGACAGAGTATGGCTACACCACCTGCTTTTCTTTTGGGTCGGTCAACTCTGAATGTATTGAAACCTGGGGGAAGTACTTTGGAGTCTGTAATGTGTTGTTTAAGCCAGGGTTCAGAGGTTTCAAGTATGTCTGTGGAGTGTAGGGTAATCCAAGCATGTAACTCAGTCACTTTATTGCATAGACTATGCATATTTGTAGAGACAAATTGAGGCTTGTCCGATATTGGAGTTTGGGTTAAGAATGGTGAGGGTGTGAAATTGGGACCAAGATTAGGGTAAATTTCACCAGAATAACAGAAATTGAAAGACTAAACAGGATAAGGATTTAATTTTGCTCATATTAGTGTTTGATGTTAGACAAATATAGTGGTGAGTGATATAGCTTAAATATAACAAAGAAAATGGGGACAGTGTGAAATAGATGAGGAGAGATAGGTAAAGAGTAGTAATGTGTGAAATTGCAAAATAGGCAATGCTAGTAGGAGAAGAATCTTGGTGGAACTGGTGTGAGATATGATGAAAGAAAAGAGAGAGAAAGGGACTATGGTAAGGAAAGTAAGAAAAACATGATAAAATAGGGAAGGAGTAGAAAGGGGAAACGATAGTGAGTAGAGAAGGCTGTAGTTTGGAAGAGGGCTAGATAATGTTGAAGAAGAAGGAAGGTAGACCAGGTAACTGCAAAAGTGGGCTGAAGGTGAAGGAGTAGAGGAATGATTTTTGCAGTTGGACAGTAGCTAAGTGTGTTATTGAAAGTTAGGATGATTGGAGAGAGGGGTAATTACATGCATAGTATAGAAGATATAAATTATTGAAGTAGTAGGAAGTAAGCTAGGGGTAGAAATGTGTGTATATGAAAGGAAAAAGAGTGAAGTAAGTTGGTAAGATGGGTGAGATGATTATAGTGATTGGATGATTGGCTGATAGTGAGGAGGATAGAGAAAGTAAAGGAAGGGGTATGGTGTAGTATAGTATAAATTAAGAGATAGAGGGGTTGGTGAGAATTAGGCATAGGATAGGGGTGCAAAGTGAGCCTGAGATAGTGGGTTGAGACCCCAAGTGTCAGCATAACACCAGGTAAGTCACAAAAAGCAATTGCTGAAGTAGCCACTACAGAAGTAGCTAAAAGCCTAAATGGAGTTACTTAGAGAAGTGAGAAGTAAAAAAAGAAATAATGCTCCACACTCCAAAGCTAAAAGTGTCTGACTTAAGGTCTTGCTTTGCATGTATTTATTTATGTATTTATTAATGTTTTATTTCTCTTTTTTTTATTTTTTACTAGTCTATGAGGATGGCCTTACTAAACAAAGGCAAGAGGTTAACACTCTTAGGGGAGTGTGCACACTATGCCTACACCATCTTTAGTTAAAAAAAAACACTAAGATCAGTATCAGAACTACCACTCCAGTGGAGGAAATGAAATACAGTATTCTATCATCATCATCATTTTCTTCTTTTGGCAGTTCCCGTTAGGGGTTGCCACAGTGGATCATCTGTTTCCATTTCTTCCTGTCCTCTACATCATGCTCTTTCACACCAACCGCCTGCATGTCCTTTCTCACCACATCCATAAACCTTATCTTAGGCCTTCCTCTTTTCCTCTTACCTGGCAGCTCCATCCTTAGCATTCTTTTACCAATATACCCAGCATCCCTCCTCAGCACATGTCCAAACCAACACAATCTCGCCTCTCTTGCTTTGTCTCCAAGCTGTCCAACCTGAGCTGACCCTCTAATATACTGATTCCTAATCCTGTCCATCCTAGTCACACCCAGTGCAAATCTTAACATCTTTAACTCTGCCACATCCAGCTCTGACTCCTGCCTTTTCATCAATGCCACCGTCTCCAACCCATATAACATAGCTGGTCTCACTACCCTCTTGTATACCTTCTCTTTCACTCTTACTGGTACCTGTCTGTCACAAATCACTCCTGACAGTCTTCTCCACCTATTCCACCCTGCCTGTACTCTCTTCTTCACCTCTCTTCCACACCTCTCTTCCACACTCACCATTATTCTGAACTGTTGATCCCAAGTACGTAAACTCATCCACCTTTACCAACTGCATCCTCACCATCCCTCTACCCTCTCTCTCATTTACACACATATATTCTGTTTTAGCCCTGCTGACCTTCATTCCTCTCCTCTCTAAAGCATATCTCCACCTCTCCAGGGTCTCCTCAACCTGGTCCCTACTCTCACTACATATCACAATGTCATCTGCAAACATCATAGTCCACGGGGCCTCCTGTCTAATCTCATCTGTCAACCTGTCCATCACAAATGCAAATTAGAAAGGGCTCAGAGCTGATCCTTGATGTAATCCCACCTCAAACGTATCTGTCACTCACACCACAGTCCTCACCAATGTCACACTACCCTTGTACATATCCTGTACTACTCTTACATACTTCTCTAACACTCCCGACTTCCTCATACAATACCACAGCTCCTCTCTAGGCACCCTGTCATATGCTTTCTCTAAGTCCACAAAGACACAATGCAACTCTTTCTGACCTTCTCTGTATTCCTCCAACAACACTCTCAGAGCAAATATTGCATCTGTGGTGCTCTTTCCTGGCATGAAACCATACTGCTGATCACTAATCATCAACTCCCTTCTTAACCTAGCTTCCACTACTCTTTCCCATAACTTCAAGCTGTGACTGATCAATTTTATCCCTCTGTAGTTACTGCAGCTCTGCACATCACCCTTATTCTTAAAGATAGGTACCAAAACACTTTTTCTCCACTCCTCAGGCATCCTCTGACTTTCCAAAATTTCATTAAACAATCTGGTTAAAAAGTCCACTGCCATTTCTCCTAAGCACCTCCATGCTTCCACTGATATGCCATCTGGGCCAACAGCCTTTCCATTCTTCATCCTCTTTATAGCTGTCCTTACTTCCTCATTGCTAATCTGCTTCACTTCCTGATTCACTATCCCCACATCATCCAACCTTCTCTCTCTCTCATTCTCTTCATTTGTCAGCCCTTCAAAGTACTCTTGCCATCTACTCAACACAATCTCCTCACTTGTGAGTATGTTTCCCTCACTGTTCTTTATCACCCGTACCTGCTGCACATCTTTCCCAGCTCTGTCCCTCTGTCTAGCCAATCGGTGCAGGTCCTTTTCTCCCTCTTTAGTGTCCAATCTCTCATACAACTCTCCATATGCCTTATCCTTAGCCTTCGCCACCTCTCTCTTTGCCATGCGCCTCATTTCCTTATACTCATGTCTACTTTCATCTCTTTGACAATCCCACTTCTTCACCAGCCTCTTCCTCTGTATACTCTCCTGTACTTCCTCATTCCACCACCATGTCTCCTTGTCCTCCTTCCTCTGTCCAGATGTCACACCAAGCACCTTCTTAGCAGTCTCTCTTACTAGCTCTGCTGTAGTTACCCAGCTATTCGGTAACTCTTCATTGCCTCCCAGTGCCTGTCTTAACTCTTCCCTGGACTCCACCTCAATCACCCTTTTTTAACTTCCACCATTTAATCCTTGGCACTGCTTTCACACTCCTCCTCTTCTTGATCACCAACAGACCACCATTCTATGCTGCTTAACTACACTTTCCCCAGTCACCACTTTGCAGTCTCCAATCTCCTTCAGACTGGCCCTCCTACATAGGCTATAATCCACCTGTGTGCGTCTTCCTCCACTCTTGTATGTCACTCTATGCTCCTCCCTCTTCTTAAAATACGTATTCACCACAGCCATGTCCATCCTTTTCGCAAAATCCACAATTATCTGACCTTCTGCATTCCTCTCCTTAACACCATACCTACCCATCACTTCCTCATCCCCTCTGTTCACCTCACCAACATGCCCATTGTATTCCATATGTCCAACAAAATTAATGCTATCTCCAGGATTCAATAAAATCGAAACTCCGTGTCAGCATAGTGGCATGGCCCGAACACGGAGTTTGGAGCCCGTGCGATCCAGTAAACAAGGCTGGGGTGTGCACAAGCCTCCCAGCACTATTCCGGCATAGACGCAATAGAATAATACAAATCACCTCATTTGCTGGTGAAAACCATGCAAATGAGGTGAGTTTGTGATCCAGGAAGCAGACAGGCATCCGTGTCGGAGCCATGTCTGCAGCAGAAATGTATGGGGTTAGTAACCGTATACATTTCTGCAAAAATAAAAATGGGGGCATGACAGCTCAAAGTAAAGTATGTATTATGTTCATTAGGCATGCCAATGGCCAAAACTATGGCCACAGTGGCATGTCAAGGTGTTGGAAAATTGCAAAAATCGAAAGTTTTTTTTTGACTGATTTTGGACATTTAAGTGGAGCGCAGCGGTGCGTAAATGCAATCATGCAGAAAATGTTTAAAAAATTAGTAAAATGGCAATTAAATGTGAAACAGTAATTTTGCCATTATAGTGGGCAGCATGCAGACTCATAACAATCACAGGTAACAGTGGTTGCTAAGGACATAGGCTCTGGTGTAGTGGTGTAACTAGTAACTTGAATAGCAAAATGGGAGACTGTGTCCATGGGTACCTAACCGTGTAGGAACTATAATGTGGTTGTGTAAGGAAAAGAAGCAGCTGACATGAAAAGGGTGTGAGTCATGCTTGGTGTAAGCACATTAGAGCTCTGTGGCTTCTATTTGCACTCAGCTAAGCACAGCTAAGCAAGGGTGTGTGCTTGAGTCTGCTTAGCTGGTTCAAGAAATAAGCGTGTTCGTGTCCAAGGGAGGGCCTTTTCTGCTCAGCAATGTTTACACTAGCTGAAACAGTTTGCAGGGTGTGCCATGGGGCTTAAAAGGGGCAGAAATGGGGGGAAACAGGAAATAGCAGAATAAAGGCAATCAACTACAAACAATATAGCTGGCAGGTGGAATGTATCATAGTCAGCCAATCACACAGGCAGCATCTGCAACACACCAGTATAAACTATGCAAACACCCATTCAGTCTGTTTTTTCCCACAAATTCTGCACCATTGGAGTACATAGTTGGGAATTTGAATTGAAAAAATGTTTGGGGCTGCTGGTGCTTTGCTACATCTGTATGTGCTACAGACTGAGGGCAGTGATGAGGATGATGCTGACAACCAGCCTAAACTGAGGAGAAGGAAAGTGTTCAGACCCAGGGTAACCTTTCAGGAGCTACATGCGCTGGAGATGCTAGAGTGCTACAGGATGGACAGGGGCTCTTCTGGCCTCACCTCAGACCCAGAGCAACAGAGGGGAACCCATCCCAGTGAAACAAAGGTATCTGTAGCCTTAGGTACTTTGGGGACATCATGGGGGTCTTACAGGCATCTGCATCCAGGGCACTCCACCAGTTCCTGGATGTCATGCAAAGACATGCTGGTAAGCATATTTATTTCCCCAGCAACCCTGAGGAGAGGACCAGCAATATGCATCTCTTCCACCATGTAGCACACTACCCAGAGGTACTGGGTGCCATAGACTGCACTCGCGTCCCCATCAAAGCATCACCCGGTGAAGACGGTAGAGTGTATGTCAACCACAGAAGCTATCACTCTAACTTCCAGGTTGTGTGCAATGCCCAGGGCATTACCATGAATGTTTGTGCTGGCAGCCCTGGTAGTTATCATGACTCCCACATCTGGCACACCTCACAGCTGTACCAGGCATTTGCCGGGGGGGTGGACATCCCATATGGCCATCTCGTAGGGGATGCTGGCTATGCACTGTAGCCGTGGCTGATGACACCCATCAGAAATGCACACACACACACACACTCTGAACAATGCCATAATGAGGCACACAGACAAACCAGGATAATTGTAAAGCGTGTTTGGGATGCTTGAGTCATGGTTCTGCTGCCTTGGCATATCTGATGGAGCCCTGCAGTACTCTCCAGCCACATGTCCACACATGTTCATAGTATGTGCCATGCTGCACAATATGATCCTGCAGAAACAGCTGCGTTAAGAACATCACAAGGAAGGGCCACACAGCCCCCCACCATTGCCAAGGTCCCCACAGGCACAGAGGGACTAGGAGGAGGAACACCCTGAGCCTTCCCCTGTAGGAAGATGGAGGCATGCCCCGTATACCCTGATGTTGGCAAAGGGGGAAATGCATAGCACTTACACTGACACCTCTCTCTGACTCGCACACACAGTAAAATGGATGCCACAAACATCACTCTCCCTGTACCTTACCATGTATAGGCTGTGTACTGAGCGCATCTGACAGAGTCAGCCCTCAAGCACCATCCTCACAACTGCTGCAGGCACAAGGTAAGTCACTCTTCTTAACAATAAATGAATGGAGTAGTACTTTGTGGTAACATATCTATGGTATCCCTGCTTGAATGCAAGGGAATGGGATGGCCTACCAGGATAGCAGCTGGCAGCTATGTAGGACAACAGGAAATACCCACCCAATACTGGCTTCCCTAGAGTATGCAGTATTCCCCTAGGTGACAAAACTCATTGCATTGTATGTGGGGGACTAATAAACTGGGGGGGGGCATAGGTCACATGCATGGATGTCAATGTTGGGGTCCCATAATCACCCCTCAGCCTCTCCCAGCAAGCCGGCCATAGAAAACCATAAAGAAATGTCTGGAAAAGACCCACAAATAGAGACAATGATAAAATATTCATCATACAGGCTTACACAGTGATACCACAGCAGGTCTTGCAGTTGCATGAAGTCTCTGAAGGATCGGAAGTCTGAAACTCAAGTGTCTGCCATTACATTCTAACCTTTGGTCTTTAGTAATATGCCGGTATTCTCCAGGACAGGCACATCACTATGCTAAATGGAACCAAAAAGTAAAGACAACATCTGCACAGTCTTTGCAAATGTGTAGAGTTGACAGGTATACCCCTCCAATACACCCATGTCCCCATAGAAATGTAGTAGCATGTATGTTTGTAGGGTAATAACAGCAGAGCACACATTCCTAAGGCTGTCCCAATCAACGTGATAACTTGTTGCATGTCCATAATATACTGCATGTATGTACCAGCATATCTCTCAACCACTCACAGAAAGACATCTGGTAAAAGCCATATAGGAAGCTGAGGCAAACGACAAACATTGAGCACACCCTTCACATATTGCTGGATAACATAGGAAATAGATAGCAGAACAAGTCATGCATTTGAATGCACCTTCCAGAGGGCATGTGTTGTTACATGACAATATCTGTCATTAATCTGCAATGTCAGTCTGTCATGATTTTCCAAAATATTGGCCAGAAAACCACATTTATGACAGATGGAAAGAAAGTATGTGTCAGACATCAGGACAATCTGCAGACATATGCAGAGGTCAGAGGTATGGCCACCATCTGTACCCATGCCTCCCAATCTCTTAGAGCAAGAAATGTTTACAAAGCCATAAATAATGGAGTGACAAACACCACGTAATATGGACAATATTCAAATATTGATCCTACAAACTTATAAAGGTGGTAGAATAACAGGTTTTGCATTAGCACAGATAGTCTGCAAGGTATGAAGTCTGCAACGCATAATGTCTGCCATTATTTTTTGACATCAACCCTCAATGATTTAGCAACAATCAGCCAGAAAAACACAGGCTTATGAGAAAATAGACCAAATATATGAGGCAAGAATCTAGACATTCTGTGGAGATCTGTACAGTTGAGAAGTATGTCTGTACCACCCTGCAGGTTGCAGTCCATGTTTGGAAAGGTGTAACCTGTGACCACAACTGAAACAGTGAAAAGAGGTCCCAAGACTGTAGGACAAGAAACATGTCATACAGTTCTGTACTGCTAGCATAGAGCAGTTACTGCACATCAGAAACACCTTAATGTTATGAAAAATACAGTAAGCTAAGGTAATTTCACACAAAGAAGGTGTCATAGTAGCAAACCAGAGGATGTCCTGTGTGTTGCACTTGCTGTGGGCATGCTATGTCCTGCCAACTGTCACATTACTATAAGTTGTGTCCCACACCACATTTGATAATGTCACACACATTGTGTGTTGCCTATGTGTTTGCAGTATGTAGACATGTGAAGGCCCTGTGACTACCTGGTGCCCAAAAGATAGGTGAATCTGTTGGAGTTAAAGTAATACCCCCTCAACTGTACAGATTTTCACAGAATGTCCAGATTTTTGCCTCATATTTGGTGTGTTCCTCCTAAAATCTGTACCTTTCTGGCAAATAGCTGAGGATTGAAATCATTAAATAATGACAATCATTTGAGTTTAAGACTCCACATCCGACAAACTCATGCTAATGCAAAACCTATTATTCTATCAACTTTCTAGGTTTGTAAGAACAATATTTAAAATCTGTCCCCCCATCATTTTAGGCTTTGTCCAGATTTTTTGCTCTAAGAGGCCAGGTGACATATATGAAGTCTAGCAGGCTGTGTCAAGGGGCATGAATGCAAGGTCACACTGTCTGCCCCCAGTGCCCCTCATACACTGTTGCATGCATACACACCTGGTAAACATGTACATATACAGTTGTACCTCGGCTATTAAAAGGTCACCGTGTTTCCACTCTGCCATACTCATTATTGGTAATGTCAGCAGGCCCACAGCCTACAGGCACACAGACACCTGGAACACAGACAGAATGCAGTATGTGAGACTATAGTCAGTCAGCAGTACTAACAGCCATAATGCATCATGGCTAAAAAGGTACATACACCTCGATGTGTACCCATAACAATTGCCAGCAGACAGCACCTTACACAGCATTACATTACTACACTGTACTATATTCACCCTGTGCATCAGACCCATATTAGCATGTTCCTGCTTTGATGGTATGGATAACAGGGGTGTGGCACGTATCATTACATACACAGGGTGTGGGTTTGCCAGAGACTTAGGCTGGGCCCATATGGTTGACATCGTGCTTGTGTGTGTCTCTGGAGGGGTGGTAGTCAACTGGGCTATGCAGAGGAGCTGTGTGTGTGGTGGTGACCTGCCTGTGATAGAGATGTGCGAGTGTTTGTATGGACACAGTCAAGCCATGTGGTTGCCCTACAGAGGGGTATGTTGGACAGCCGTGGACTGTACATGGCAGGATATATGGTTCACCGTCTCTGGCCATGGACACAGGAACTGGTTCTGCCAGGAGTCTCACTGGCACCACCAGGCCCAAGGCCAGATGCAGTACTACTCTGTGATGGTGACTGTTGTTTTCTGGATCCATGTCCCTGACAGGACCGGCTAAGACCACGTGCCCATGGCCTGCTTAGTTGTGTTGTGGACAGTACCCCCTCTTCGGTAGTGCTAGTGGTACTGCCACTACAGGAGTGTGAATGTGCACGGCCACATGGACTGTCAGCTGATCTTGTTGCTGACCTACGTACACGTTACCAATGTCCTACTCCCACCACATGCTCAAGAATAGACATTACACGGGTGAGCAATGGCAATGTCTCACCTCACCGTCTATCCACAACATCAACATAATAATGTATGGCATCATCCAGGCCAGTCCACCAGACCAAACAGTGCGCAAATCTGCTTAGCTGGGTGAATGCTGCTTACAGTTATACTTCTTAGCAATGCAAAAACCGGGTAAACAGAGCTATGCACTGCTAAGCATTGCTCATTTTTCATTTCCAGACCATTAACGAATTGTACATTAATTAGTCCTTACTGACATATTAAGTGTACATGTTTTACTTTACATGAGGTCCCCTATGTGCTTTGATTACATTACTTTGGGATGTCACTGTAGTGTCTGGGATACTTGTGTGTTTACATGGAGGGATTTCACATATATCCAGTGACACTATTTTATTATAGCTCCTAAACTTATGCATTTCACTACGTTATCTGTTTCTGTCACTGTACTGCATTGGACACTTGTGTGTAACTGGGGCTTTTATACTTGGGTTTCCACCGCAAATAGGCTTCAGGTCAAGCTGGACCACCACAGTTAACATATTGCAATGTATACGAAAGAAATACAAAACATTTCCAACAGTTCCGTATCCTGTGTAAAAAACTGAATGGCCAGGATTCAACCCTTGCACCTCCTGTACAAGTTCCAGTGTCCTAACCATTCAGCTAGTGAGGATCTGGTGTTAAACTGCTATATATACCTCTTTATTTTCGTTTAAGCATTGCTGAGCACCATGCCGAGCTGTGCCAACCCAATCAGCTACGCTTAACCTTTACATATAAATGACAAAACTTATTTCGTAAGACCATTTTAAATAGATATATCTCAATATATAACTATCAGCATGTCAGTTGCAGGCCACATACTCTCCACGACAATCCATTGTAATATAAAACATGTCATTCTATCAACATTCTATGTTTGTAAGAGTAATATTTAAAAAGTGCCCCTGTGTTTGGCCCTTTCTCTTGCTTTTCTTTAATGGCTTTGTCCAGATTTCTTGCTCTAACAGGTTGAAAGGTATGACTGCACTTATATGTATATATATATATATATATATATATATATATATATATATACATATACACACACACACACACACAACAGCACTACACATTCCACAGAGTTGTTTCCGTACTTTTAGATGACCATAATGCATGATATATTTACAAAAGTATTATAAAATCTTACAGCTCAGATGGTATAGCGGTACATTGCTGTGATTGTTGTTTACAGGGTCCTGGGTTCAAGACTTGGTAGTGATGACTTTTTTCACTAATGTTAAATGACCATAATGCATGATATATTTACAAAAGCATGAGTAAATCTTACAGCTCATATGGTGTAGTGGTACATTGCTGTGACTGTAGTGTTCAGGGTTTGGAGTTCAAGACCTGTCAAAGCTGGTTATTTTGTTGCTGGGCTGATTAGGACAGAGAGTTTAAAGCAGTTTTAAGAAGTTGTAAGCAGATTTGTGTGGGTTTGCGCAATGCTAAGTTTCATAGTTTCAAAAGTAGGTATTAGGCTATTAGCCCTAGGGCCTAAATAAGCCTAGCCAAATGGTACCCTGGCTTTTGCCACCCAAGAAAATTATTTTCCTGTGCCCCTGTCAAGTAGAGCCACAGAAGTGATCCCCAGGGTGAATTTCCTATCTCCCATCCAATCAAGATTTTTCTTGAAGAGTGCTAATGAGGAGCTTTGTTTGATATAGATAGGTAGTTTGTTCCAGAGTATGGGAAGTCTCTGGGACAGGAATTAATCCCTAAAGCTTGTTCTGTTTATTGTGGTGACAAGGTTTAGTTCCCTAGAGCGTGTAGCTTGGAGGGATTGGGATTTCTTTACATGCAGCATATCCAACAGCTCTGGGTTTTACATAGTTTTTATGTTAGGCAGAGATCACCTCTGAGTAGGCAATATGCGAAAGAGTAAAGCTGGAGTTTAAGACGGTCTGCGTAGGGCATCTGTTTGAGGCCAGTAATCCTCTTTGTGAGGTATTTCTGTGGCCTTTCCAGTTGTTGTAAATGTCTTGTGAGGTACATACCAAAAGGGGCATTGTATTCTATAATGGGTCTAATGAGTGATGAGTAGAGGGGAAAAATTACCTTTTTTCTTGGATGAGAAACCTTTTGCGATGAGGTGTGCCACATAGAAGGATTTCCTGACTACTGTGGCAATGTGATTATCAAAGGTGAGACTACTGTCCACCTCTGTCCCAAGGTCTCTTATCACACTTTTGGTGTTAAGTAGACTACCGCTTTTGTGGTAGTTCATGGGTACAGAGTTTTTACCAAAAGGGATAACAATGCACTTTTGGCATTGAGATTAAGGCCATGGCTTTGACACCAGGCATCTGTCTCAGTGAGGTCCTTTTGTAGGATGTCCACATTGTTAGGAGTTTTGATTATGGCTCCTAGTTTGCAGTCATCTGCGAACTTTGTTAGCCAAAGACCTTCTATGTTAACCTGTACTTCAGAGAAGTAGTTACCAAACAGGAGAGGACCTAGGACTGAACCCTGTGGTACTCCGTTTGTCACTGGTCTGAAGTTGGATTTAGAGTCTGCTACTTTCACAGTGTGGGTTCTATCAGTGAGCCAGTTGGCAACCCATCTTGTGACATAGGGATTTATACCTTGTTTAGTGAGTTTATCTATAATTCCAGAGTGGGGGGTGGTGTCAAAAGCCTTGGTGAGATCTAGATAGGCTGTGTGAACCACCTTACCCTCATCTACGGCTTTGATGACGGCTTCAAAGTAGTCTATCAGGTTTAGGAGACATGATATGCCTTTTGCAAACCCAAACTGAGTAGGGTCCAGAGTTTGGAGATTACCAATGTCATTGTTTATAAGTTCCATGATGATACGTTCCATAGCCTTGCAGACCAGGCTCATCGGGCTAATGGGGTGGTAGTTTCCGGGGTCCATGGTGGCTCCCCCTTTGTGGAGTGGGATAACCATTGCTGTGCACCATTCAGTGGGCACAAAGCCTGAGGTGAGGCTTTGATTGAATATGGTACTTAGGTGGGGTGCTAGTTCATTCTGTAGTTCATGTAGAACACAGCCTGGGATGTTGTCACATCCCATGGATGCTGTGTTCTTGGCTTTGAAGAGTGTGTTTTTTACCTGTGCAGTCATGATTATAGGAACTTTGCATTCTTCCAGTATAGAGATGGGCCCTTTAGGGGGATGAGAGAGGGGTAATGTTAGCACTGAACCTATCTGCCAGGATGTTTGCAATATCGGTTGGTTCTGTATATTTAGTGCCATTGTGCTGTAACTCAGAGCAGATCTTAGTGTTGCCATTGAGATTCTTAACATAGCTATAGAATGTTTTGTGGTTGTCTTTAGAATCAGTGGCAATTTTGTTCTTGTAACTAGCTTTGGAGGATTTTATAAGGGATCTCAGCTTCTTACTGAGGCTGACATGAAGTTCCTCCAGTCATGGGATTTTACTCTTTTTTGCAACAGTTTCTTTCTTCTGTTGTATAGTTTGTTTATAGCAGGGGACCACCAGATTGGCTTCTTTTTTTGGAGGATAACATCTTGGTTCTGTTAGGGATTGCACGATCCATGCACTCGTGTAAGTGCTTATAAAGTGCAATTGTATAGGATTCAGCAGTCGTACCTCTATTGTCCATCAGCATGGGTGTCGTGAAATTTGCCACTTCTGTCTTAAGCGTGAAGTTGGCTTTGGAGAACTTTTTTACGGTAGTTTCCCTAATGGGGGTGGGGGTGGAATGTGGATGTCTAGGGTGATTTGCTTGTGGTTGGATCTGACCAATGAGGAATTGACCTCTGGTGTAGAACATCGGTTGCTCATGTTGGGAATGACCAGGACTAGGATATTGCTGCCCCCGGTGGGGGTGTGGATAAGTTGATCCAATGAATTCCAGAAAACGTTGAGCACAAGAGTTGGTACATGAGTAGTTTTCCCAGTTAATGGTGGGGTAGTTGAAATCACCCATTATTAGGGTGTTAGGTTGTACCCTAATATTTTCCAGTGTATCAAGAAATGAGGAGTGGGAATCCTGGGGCATGGTGGGGATCTGTAGCAAGCTACAATTTGGATTGCTGTCTTGCCCAGAGTTACTTGCACTTGGATAATCTTGGATGCATTATGCTTAGGAACTAGCCTGGAGGTGTGGATATCCTTAATGAATATGGACACGCCTCCACCTTTAGTGCTTCGGTCCAGGTTTGGTGGCTAAAAGGTGTGGTATGAATTATAGCCTGGTAATGCAGTGCCAAGAGGTGCTTAGTCTATTTGGCCGATTCTAACTTCGGATAAGTAGTTAAAAGAGATTGTTGGAGATAACCCAAGTTTCTTTTTCAAAAATAAAAAGAATCTCAAAAGGATTTTATGCTCAAATGATGGGATATGTAACAACTACGTACATAATAAGTCATCAGGAACAAAGAAATCTGGCTTCTGCAAGGTCTGCAATGTAATCAATTGTAGCAACACATTTAAGCATCCGGTTACTAAACAGACATTTGTTTTTCATAGATTAGCTAATTGCCTAACCAACAATATTGTTTACATAGCCACCTGCACTTCCTGCATAGCATTTTATGTTGGAAAAACTAATATGAAGCTAAAGGAAAGAATTATCAAACATCAATCTGATATACATAATAGAAAGGAAACAAATTCTCTTTTCCTTCATTTACGTGAGCATGAGGGTCATAGCTTTGTTTTCATGGTCATTTCAAAGATACATTTTACTTCCAGAGAAGGAGACCTGACCAATCTGACAGAGAGAGAGAGGAAGCTAAATGGATAATGCGGCTGTGGGCAGATAACCCCCCTGGCCTTAATGGCTGTATTCCCTTAAAACCCTTTCTTAAAAATAGACGAGCAATTAGCTATGCTCACTTATGACCTGTTTTCATTGCCAGAAACCTTAGGTATATTGACTTAGGCTCTGATGTCCCAAAGAAATTGCTGAAATGAAATAAAAAAAAGCACCCTAAATGACCATCTTTATTTTTATTTTCACTTTTTTTCTCTCAAATCTTGGCTTTTATGCAGAGCTTGTTCTTTTAACTAGAACCTACTGAAAATATTTTACTAATATTTCTTTTGAAAATATGTCTGAGTCTGTCTTAGAAACATTAAACTGTCATGTTGTTTTAAACAGAGAGTTTTAAATAAAGAGTTTTAACTTCATGTTTGTCTGAAAGGTATGGAGGTGTGTAACAATGGACTAACTTGATTGGTTAACATTTGTCATTCATTGTAGGTTGTTTCATTGGATGATACCAATTTTTAAACACTGAACCCAGCTTACCTATTTGGATCTGAAGAAGGTTTGAAAAAGCTGAAAGTGCTTGTCCATTGTTTACATCAGAAGGGTTCTTCACTTTTATGTTTTAAAGCTGTGGAATTACAACACTACTTGACTTTTACAACAGCAAAGCTCTATATTTCATATATTGTGGATTCAATATGGTAAACGCCTGTTATTGAAGCTGTTTTTTCACCAATATGGTTGTTTAGCAAGTTTTGAATACTCAGATGAAATACTAATACTTGTGGTGCAACGCTCTTCCAATATTTACATTATTTGTACACATATTCAGAATTACTTGTCTGTAAATATTTACACATCTTAGTACCACTCCCTGGATTCAAACTGTGGTCTCTGTGTGTAAAACTTTACATCATATCTATTTCTCAACACACTGAGCTACTGGGGAACAGCTGTCTCTTGCTTGACTGATTTTTGCCTAATACTTGATTAGACAGTCTGACCTTGTAATTTAAGTGGTGTGTCACCAAAGACTGTAGTGACAGTTGAACAGACATGCCTGACAGTTATTGTACTGTGTATTAATCCTTTGAAAGCAGGTGTACACATTTAACCCATAGTAGATGTGAATATGTGTGATCCATGCAGAGTATAGCAGGGTGCTTGGTTGCATACCCGACCCATATACATTTGGCCATCATTATATTTGCAGTCCCCACCTGTTACACTCTAACACCGTTGTGGGTGTGACCCGTGGGGACAACTTTTTAGGTCAGGAGGAACTCCCTACTGAGAATCCAGACATGTGACCTTAATAGCGAATAGGATGATGTTTAATTTGCAATGGCAAACAGTTTGTTGATGCTTCTTCGGTGCAGCTTTTTTACCGATGGTGGAACTGTCTTAAATAACTTGTATTGTATAGATTTTCTTACAATTAAGGTAAGGGATTCTAGCTATGTTTATATGAGTTAAGAGACAAGGAACAACATGATAGTATTTTGATGAAAGAACTCTCAGTCTGTGAGGGATGTGTTCTCATTTCTGAATGCCATTTGCCAAGTTGTAATGCTTTTGTTTAAAATATGCACTTTTGAATTATGAGCTTGTAAATGCATTTTTTATGTCTGAAGTCTGCAGCGTTTTGTTTAGTCAGAAGGTTTTGGTAATGCTTTGAAACATTTTGTGATGAGTGTGAGTGCTGCACTTTAGAAAATGAATTGGATTTAATTTAAACTGCATTTGAATGTAATGATGGCTTTAAATTGATGAAAGGCAATTAAGCTTCATTTTAAATTAATGAGCCCGCCAAAAGTTGTTTAGTATAAGTATTTTGGAATCATTTTATGACATTGTATCTGATGAAGCATAGTTTAACTATGAAAGCTTATTCTCTGTTTCCAATAAATGAATTTTTACATATTTCCATCGTGGATATTTTCAGTGTGTCAGGAGCTTGAGTTGGGACTACTCTATAGAAGGATTTACTCGTGGTGACTGTTCTCACTTTTTGGACTTCATTACTACCCCTTTTTGTTTTTGGTGAGAGCGTCTTGGTATTGAGTTGTGTTTTCTACTTTTACTGCTTATTCTGCATTTTTTGTTCACAACTCAATTCACACGATGGAAGGCCAGAATGTTGGGACTGCTTCTAATCCAGTGTCGAGGGATTTGTCTCGTTTATGGACAGATTTATTTGTACGTGAACTCAACCCTTTATTGTCGCTGGACCTGAATGAAGTGGGGGCCCACACATCGATGATTGATAATGGAGAAAATATACAGGAATTTCATGAGCAACTAAAAACGCTGGAAAATAATCTTTACCAACTACAAAGGTACATGTGGCAAAGATTACATTTAGAAGCTTGCTTGCACCATAAGGTAGTCCCCAGAGGCATGCGGGTTTTCTGCATGCCTACGTATGGGGACTCCCACCCGTCCTTATTGAAGCAGTGGCAAGACTTGAATATAAGCCTGGGCTTTGATTATGTGAAGTTACTTTTGAACTATTTTTCTCCACTGGAGACTGACCTCCGTGCTAGAACTGATGTGCTTTATCAAAGGTTAGTTGATAATTTCAGCTCAGATTACTGCATAGAAAAACTCCAACTGACATTTACCCAGGTTAAATCTTTTGGTGAGAGACTGTGTAAGACCAAACAGCATAAATTAAGGAGAGATCTGTTGGATTTCCAAAATGGTCATGTCTTTGTATGGCCTAGGTACCAAGAAGGTCAGGCCAAGTCTATGCAGTATGTACAGGAACATAGTAATCTGGCAGCAAGTGTTGTATCTACTAATAATCTGTTTCAACAGCTTAATAACTCTGAGTTTATTCCACAGTCAGTGGTTTCCTCTAACAGGGTGAGTGCTTTAGACCCTATAGATTTTCCAACCACAGACACACCTCCACCTAATCAAGAGGCCATGCAAGGCTATAAGAATCCAGGAGCTATACCTAAAAGCAGCTGTACACCAGGCACCTCGAATCCATCTTTTTTACCTTATCAAAGGAAGTTTGCCCCAGCTCCAGGGAAGATCCAGCAGCAGGGGACCAAGAAACGGAAGTCTTCAGAAGAAGGAATATAGTCAACAGAAGAACCAGGCATTGACTCTTGTGTTTAATTTTTCTAGCTATAATATGGACACAGCTATGCATAGCCTTCTTAACAGAGGACTTACATTTATTCCGTCAACTAAAACATCATTAGAGGACACTCTTTTGGACTTAAGATTATTTTGTAGACGAGTTTGTCTAAAGTTGTTTTTCCCGGCTGATGATACCAGGATGAGTGGGGTAACTAAATCTCGTAACATACTTAAAAATAATAGTACTTTTATACCTCCTATACATCCTATGGTGCAATGTTTTCTAGATCTATGCGAAAGAGATTTCTATACATTGTTTTCTCTAGCATGTAACAACACAATAGGAAGATTTTGCAATCTCAATAGGGACGAGTTTCAAGCCCTGGTTAAATTGAGAAGTGATGATAATCTGATTGTGAAACCTGCTGATAAAGGGGGGGGTGTAGTTCTGATGGATGTGGATGACTATGTGAATAGCATGAGATTACTATTGTTGTCTGATCACAATACCTATAAGCACATCACTGCACAGCAGGTCTCTTCCATTATACTAACAGTTCATGAAAATGTATATGATCTATTATTATGTAGACAAATTAGTGTTGAAATGTATGAATACTTGTTAATATCTGACCCCGTTATTCCCATAGTCAAGGGACTCCCAAGATCCACAAAGAGATTTGGCCTGTTCGATGAGACCTATTGTAGCAGGTGAGGGGTGGGTTACAGCCATATATCGATCTTTTGGAGAGCCTCCTACATCCAGTAGTGAGTAATTGTCACACCATTCTTAGTGACACTTACCAACTTATAGATAGCCTTAAGGGCCTACATTTAGAAATGAAGGACACAGAGTACCTCCTCATAACCATGGATGTGGAAAAGCTCTTTACCTCTATCCCTAATGAGATAGGGATACAGTACATTAGAGAGCTTCTGCATAAAGAAACACAATATACAAATGATAGAATAATACTGATAACTCAGCTTCTTGACACAGTGCTTAACAACAATGTGTTTATTTTTGAAAATGACTATTATCTACAGGCATGGGGGGTTGCCATGGGCACCTGTGCCAATAGTTATGCTAATTTGGTGGTCTACTGGTGGGAAAAGTTGTTCCTGTTTACCCACGAATCTTCTAGATACATAAGATACTATAGAAGGTTCGTGGATGACATACTTATAGTTTGGGAAGGTACGTCAGATAGTTTTCATCATTTCCTTGGTTATCTACAAACCACAACAGACTTCTTGAGGTTTACAGTGGAGATTTCAAGTTATGAAGTTAATTTCCTTGACGTCACGCTCAGGTTGACAAAGGAGGGTGAAATTGTGACCAGGATTTACAGGAAAGCTGTATGGAAGAATGCATTGTTAGCACCAGATAGCATGCACCCAACCTATACCTTCCGTGGCATAGTCACTAGTCAATTTATAAGAGTATCTAGACTATGTCAAAATAAAGATGATCTTTTGAATGAAGTTAATAATATGGAAACCCTGTTTAGGGATAGGGGATATGACATGACTATGGTTAGAAGGGTAAGAAATGAAATTTTTGGAGTTTTAGAACATGATGCTAATCCGGTGTTCCATATTAAGAATGGATGTAGGATGGGAGCCACTATGGGCCCCAATATCCGTGGAAAAAGGCTTAGTTATGTCATTAAATTCACCAATGAAGTGGAAAGTGTAAGAAGTGTGATTAGGAAGCACTGGAATGTCCTTTCGGTAAATAAAGAAATTAGCAAGATCGTAGGACCTGCACCAACATTTTGCTATAGGAATTGCAATAATCTTAAGAGGCAACTATGTAATGACCGGCAGGTCACGAATATAAGGAAATCCACTAGTCTAGTACTAGGGGACCTGGTCAGGAAAGGAACATATCCTTGTTTACACTGCCCAAGGTGCAAGAGCATTAGTAATATACAGACTTATCAACATCCCAGTATGAATTTTGTTTTCAAACCCAAGTACTATGCTGACTGCAATACCAAAAATGTGATTTACTTGGCCACCTGTTCTTTTTGTACAGCATTTTACGTGGGTCTAACCAAGAGAAGGCTAAGGGACCGTATCTATGACCACCTCTATGAGATCCGCAAGCAGGATGACACTAATGCTTTGGCCAGGCATATTAAAGAGTGTCCCTCTCATTCTTTCACTTTTAGGGTTTTGGACATAATCATTCCAACTTTAAGAAGAGGTAGTATTGAACAAAGGTTGGCTAGAGCGAGTTACACTGGATCTTAAAACTAGCGGCACATAATTCTCCAGGGCTGAATGGCTTTATCTCTATTAAACCGATGTTGATTGAACGTAAATAAAGTTGGTTTTTGCTATCTAGAATTCTATAGCCCATACTTCCCTAGTAGTTAGGATATTAAAAGTGGGTATTATCCCCCTTTTTTTTCCTCTTAATTTGTGGTTAGCCAACTGGGCATTTCCTTTATCTATAGCTCTACAGGAGTGTGATGTATAAGCATTTAATGATAGGGACATCTTGTCACCTTGGAAGTTGTTGTTTAACATTACAGTATATGCATTACCAAACATCATTAATTTTATACCAGGGCACGTACTCCCTATATTATAGATGTTTACGATGGAATAGATAAGTATAGTACTTAGTTATTCAGGTCATATATACAGGTTTTATATTTTAATTTTTACTTCATTGCTTATTATATTTTATAGTAAGGACATGTCTTAACATGATAGAATGGCGTTTTGAGATTAGCCCTTGGTTTGTTATATATACATATGTAGCAAGGGTATGTTTTAGTTGGATAGAATGGTGTTTTGAGTAACCCTTCATCCTATATATCTATATTTGTCTTGGTATATAACCCTGCATGTTCATTTGGGGTGACACTCCTCCACCATGAGATGTAGGATTAGAACTGCCCCTTTGAGTTCAGCTACACTGATGTACAGGAATGGTTTTGATGTCCAAAGGAAGCATTATGGAGATGTCGTTTGAATAAATATCTTGCCATTGTTGTCCCATAAGGGTATATAGTTACACATACATTTTTATACCATAGATATATTTTATATCTGTTGTTTTGTGAATATGTGGTTATGTTTGTTTTATGATTTATATGCATGTGTATAGTATATTCCCTAAACATGATGTGTAGTATACTACTATGTAAATTTAGTGGTAAATACAGCATTTTCTTATAGGTTCTTGTTAATTTTTTAGATACACAACACGTTCTATGTTTCATGTAAAATAAGTATCACTAGGATAGTAATGCTGAATTAATTGTGTATTTTGCAACATGGTTTATCCTAGTACATATGAAATAGTTTGTAGTTCGTGTAAATATACAGATATTGCTTTTATTTCATTACTAGAGAATTAATATATGTGTTTATAGCGGTTTTGGTTTTACACTGATATATATATATTCCCTCATATATATTTTATATATTTTTTTATGTTCATTTACTGAAGTTTATATGTGGGACATAAAATTTTAGTAATAGAAAATATACATCTTTATAGGTCTTACGCATGGTGGGTAGGATCAGTATGAAGAATGTATTTAAATGCTGGACCTATATTAAATTTTCTTAGTTCCCGGTCTCTATGGTCTTGCTTTAGGACCGTGGGGACAACTTTTTAGGTCAGGAGGAACTCCCTACTGAGAATCCAGACATGTGACCTTAATAGCGAATAGGATGATGTTTAATTTGCAATGGCAAACAGTTTGTTGATGCTTCTTCGGTGCAGCTTTTTTACCGATGGTGGAACTGTCTTAAATAACTTGTATTGTATAGATTTTCTTACAATTAAGGTAAGGGATTCTAGCTATGTTTATATGAGTTAAGAGACAAGGAACAACATGATAGTATTTTGATGAAAGAACTCTCAGTCTGTGAGGGATGTGTTCTCATTTCTGAATGCCATTTGCCAAGTTGTAATGCTTTTGTTTAAAATATGCACTTTTGAATTATGAGCTTGTAAATGCATTTTTTATGTCTGAAGTCTGCAGCGTTTTGTTTAGTCAGAAGGTTTTTGTAATGCTTTGAAACATTTTGTGATGAGCGTGAGTGCTGCACTTTAGAAAATGAATTGGATTTAATTTAAACTGCATTTGAATGTAATGATGGCTTTAAATTGATGAAAGGCAATTAAGCTTCATTTTAAATTAATGAGCCCGCCAAAAGTTGTTTAGTATAAGTATTTTGGAATCATTTTATGACATTGTATCTGATGAAGCATAGTTTAACTATGCGAAAGCGCTTATTCTCTGTTTCCAATAAATGAAATTTTTTACATATTTCCATCGTGGATATTTTCAGTGTGTCAGGAGCTTGAGTTGGGACTACTCTATAGAAGGATTTACTCGTGGTGACTGTTCTCACTTTTTGGACTTCATTACTACACTCTAACACTTGCCTGCATCACCATACCCACATTCAAGAGTACATCGATCTGAAATCCGAAGGTTAACACAAGGCAATGCTGCAGGGGACACACTGTAATCCATTACACATCAATGTTCAGATGTTACTGCAGGACATATTTCATATTTCATTTATATCTTGTTTTGCACATTCTCTTTCTTTAACAACAAGCCAGATTAAATAATAGTTTGTGGTATACTTCTTTATTTGAGTAGCATAACACAGTGCTTTCTTACAGTTGATATTCTGCATTCAGTACTACTGCATATCCTGTAGATCAATATTGGTCTGACAAACTTTTTATTTATTAAGTACACTCAGAACACACCATATCTACTGGCAGTAATCAATGTACTCCTTATTTATTACACTATATACTGCAAGTTAAATCTGTACTCACCAGACTCTCGTTGTAACCTCACCAATCTGTCAGCATGGGCCTCAAGGTTGATAGCTCTCTCCTATACAGCTGTAGGGGATAAAAAACATAAAGCATACATGTCTATTACATACTCAGGCTAGATTTTAGTACTGAAATTGGTGGGATGCTTCCTACAGGGGCATCCCCATCTTGAGCCTTTTGGATCCATTGGACCAAGAGCACCCCATTCCCATGCTTTAGGTTGGAATAATAAGCATTGGTGATATCACATGCCAGATGGTCCCAGGCCTCCATTTTGTACTTGCCCTGGTACTGGCTGTGCAGCAGTCTGTGGGCATGGTCTTTAACAAGGAGCCCAGCCATGACCATGGAGTCCAAAATGCCTCAGTGCTGTGCCTGAAAGCGTGCTCCTTGTCCAATGCCAGACATAGTTCCTGCAGAGATCAAACTACAACAGGTTCTGGCTGTATTCCTGCCTATGTGGTTTAAATAAGGCTATATTCTCACCCTTTGTCAACATTGGACCATTTTTGAAAATGCTGACTATAGCTCAGTGGTGTGCAAACCTGCTAAGCTGAGTTGAGCAGTACTTAAAAGAGCAAATGCTGAGCAGTGCTTAGCAGTGTGCAAATAATACTGCTTAGAATAGACTTCTAAGCAATGCTGAAACCGGCTAAGCAGAGCTGAGCGCTGCTAAGCATTGCTCAGTGTTCAGGTCAAAAGCAGTTTGGATATTTTTTTTTATTTAACATTTCTTTTACCAGGATAAATCCAACTGGACAACAGGTGTCCATGTTTAGTGGAGTCCTGGGGAGAAAAGCTCCAAGGAAGTAACAGTATGAATACATAAGTTAGATAACAAGAAAGATAGCATACAGGTAAAAAGTTAAATGCAAAAACAATCACATAGTACAGTCAGGAGGTTACATGTCTACAATAACAGTACAACCTGTGTAATTAAGATACTCAGTACAGTCAGGAAATTGCATGTCTACAATAACAGTACAACCTGTGTAAATAAGATACTCAGGAGTAGGTTGATATTTACAAGAAGTACATTGCAGGTGACAGTATGATGTATGCATTGGAAGCTTCAGCGGGTAGTCTGTATTAATTACTCATTACTGACATATTATTAAGCGCATATATTTTACTTTACATGACACCCCCTATGTGCTTTCATGACATTACCTTGGGGTGTGACTGTACTGTATAGGACATTTGTGTCTACATGGGGGGTTTCACAGCATATATTCACTTCAATTTTGGACCAGCTACACTACCCTGGTTAACAAATATCAATTTCTACATCATTTAGAAATAAAAAAAGAATTTTGAACAGTGCTTTCCCATGTAAAATGAAGGGCCTGTCTTGGTATTTGAACCATGAACTGCTGCATGAAAAGTCAGAACTCTAACCACTATGCTATCTTGCCATTGAGAATTTTAGCTATACACTTGTATTTAGCTCCTGTAAGGTGTTTAAGCAATGCTAAGCAAAGCGCTGCAATGTACAAATCTGCTCAGCTGTACTTAAACTTCACTTATAATGGAAAAAAAAATAATACAACCACTTGCATTAATACCAGTGCTGATTCATATTTGGTAATGCACTACCTGTCATTCTATCAACTTTCTACATCTGTATGAGCAATATTTTGTAAATTTGCCTTATTTTGGGATCTTGGTCCCACATTTTTTTCATGGCTTTATCCAGATGCTTTGGTGAAAGAGTTTGAGATGTGTGCATAACTCTCTACTGTCCAGATTTTCGCAGACCATATGGATGCTTGGCTTATATTTTGGTTTTGTTCATCATAAAATTCATGGTTTTCTGCAAATCAATGGGATGATCTCAGGACTGAAACCACTAGATAATGGCATACATTTCAGTTTCAGACTTCTGATCCTTCAGAAAATGTATGCTAAATAAAACATTACTCTGTCAAATTTCTAAGTCTATAAGCACAGTACTTAAAATATGCCCCTATTTTTGGATCTTCATCCCCCCCCATTTTGTTGGCCTTTGTCCAGATTTTTGGCATTAAGAGGTTGATAGGTCTGGCTGTGTGTCTGAGGACACAATAAGTGCCGTATGGCACTTCGACAATGCAGGGGATGTGTTACAGTTCCTGTCACACACCCCCTGCATTGCTGTTGTTGTAATTCATTGATTTCAGTGTCCATGGACACTGTTTTTATTAGTAAAGTGCCGTACAGCACTTTCACAATGCAGGGGGTGTTTGACGTTACCTGTTACACACCCCCAGCCTTTATTTCTACTCCTATTACCTAATTCAGTGTCTGCAGACACTGTTTTCATTTGTAAAGTGCAGTACGGCACTTTCACAATACATTTATTTCAGGTCCTAACACCTATTTCAGTGTCTGTGGATACTGTTTTACTGTTATCAGTTGCTTTCAGTGTCTGTGGACACTAAAAGCATTTAAAAAGTGCTGTACGGCACCTTGACAGTGCAGCGGGCGTGTTGGATCAGGGCGCACTACTGCAACACACCCCCTGCACTCATTCAATATCTGTGTCCACAGATCCATCTCAGTAGCATGCCTTCATTAATATGAAAGGTGCGCTGCTGAGAAGGGAAAGCGGACATGAACACCATTCACTCCGTGTACGAATAGCACTATTCCTATATGGAGTTTATTGAATCCTGGAATATGTGTGATAGCAAAAAGAATAAGACACCCAATCGTATCATCTGCTTCACACACAAGACTGTGCAGGGCCATCTTGCTACAGGGAGACCGAGTGTAGGATGGATAGTTAATTAATTAAATCAACTGCTGAAGCATTGTGCTATCTAGTTTTCAGGGGTCTGCATTAGAACATCGAAGTTTCAGAACTTTGAATGTTGTAATATCGAACCCTATTTAGCTGAAAATGGCGAAGCTGCAGAAAACCAAATTTTTTCTCAGGGAAAGGATTCAGTTGTCTGTTTCTGTCACTTCGCTATTTTCAGCACTGTGGTGGAATGTTACGGGTCAGGTTCAGGTAAGTGTACGATTGTGTGGACGTGAGAGTTAGGGTGTGGTAGGCAAGTTAGGGATAGGGTGTGGGTGAGGTGAGTGTGCGATAGTGACGGACCTTAGAGTTAGGGTTTGGGTTAAGGTAAGTGGATAGTTAGTGGTGTATGTACAGTTTAGTGTAGGGTTAGATGTAAGATTTTAGGTGTATGTGTGTGGATTGCTGTTTGGTGTGCTTGTGTTGTGTGTATGTGTTTCAGAACAGCAAATTTTTTCCCTAGGAAAAAAATTCGCTGTTCTGAATGTTCGATGTTGTCAGCATTCACTGAATTGGGTTTGATATTAGAACATTCGAAGTTCTGAAACTTCAGTGCTCTAATATAGACCCGTTTTCAGTGCTGACAGGGAAAGTAGTATGCTCCACATGAGAGAGTGACTGTGCATGGCAGTGTAGGAGGAATAGATTCAGCTTGGAACTCACTTGGTGTGCTGCACACTCCCATGGGATGGGCAAAAGGGAGACCTAAGTATACTGAGGTGTGGTGCATAATCGAGAATTTCCAGGTCTGCTTACATGAATCTCTAGTGTACATGACTCCTAAAACTAGTAGTAAGTCGAAGTAGCTCAATTTGCCATCACTTGCCACTCCAATATGTGGCCAAGATCAGCCTGCTGCTTCCATCAGCAATAATTTAATAACCAAATTGGATTCAAACTTTAATATGGAGGAATCAGTTCAAATGGCATTAACTCAGAACTAATAATTTCAGAGTTAAAGAAAATGAATGCCACTCTCACCAGTTATACTGAAATGACAGAGAAGCACTTGGATATAAATGAAGATACACTCTCTGATAATTTCACTGAGGTAGACTCATCCATGGCAGAAATAAAAACAATAAATGGCAGATTCAGAGTCTAAAGTATTCTGTCTTATGCAGACACTGGTCAATCAGCAGGATCATGTTCACAGAAAGAACCTGTACTACATGGGGTTACCAGAATCAGCTGAACCAGGAAACTATTGTAGCCTTATGATGAGAAGTTACAAGAATGGGCAGGTGGTCTCCTTGACAGTGGAGACAGCCCATCATGTATTTCTATCTGCTACAGTAAAGTCATGCTTTCTTTAACCTATAATTGTCAGATTTTTCATATATTCGACTGTTGAAACTATGGGTTTTAGGGGAAAAGGATCACATTACCAAAACCCTAAGGTCCAATGTTCGCATGATTATGCTGCAGAAACCAGAAGACAACAATCAACATTCAGCTCAGTGATAATGGTATGCAGGCAGTGTTGTTGAAAATGCCAGATCAATATCCAGGTAACTTGAAAGTACAGTTGCCAGATATAACTGTAATCCTGGGTATTTCCTTTCCCCAAGGATTCTGTGATCTCGGAGTTAGTATAAATAATTATCAGGGGGTATGGGGGCATCGGTGGGGGCTTGTCTCCCTTGCAAAAGCACTACCCATTGGTTTATTCCATTCCAGGTTAGTCCTTGGAGCATGCACATAAAGTACAGTTGTGTACACTTACCATAAATGTAGATGTTCCAGTGTATTCACTGTTGCAGTCATTACATTTGGGTTATCTGCTTGCAGGTAGCCCTCAGTTGGCCTGATTAATAAAGTATTGGAACCTGCATCAGTTGCTGTCCCTTCTTCCATGACATCAGGTCATCAGGGGTATAAAACATACAGCCGACGCCATTACATCAGTTTACTTGCCCCAGATGTCAGGTGCCCCCTTAATGGGAAGCAATTAAATATAAAAGTACATTGATATACCTCCAACAAAACAAAAAAGCAAATATGCCAAAAAGCTTTTAAGCATAGTAAAGGAAAGTAGAAGCATAAGCAAAAGAAGTTAGGGGGCTGGACGGAGGGTAACCAGGACTGCAACAGTGAATACACTCGAACATCTACATTTATGGTAAGTGTACACAAGTGTACTATGTTCTTCATGTTTCATTGTTGCAGTCATTACATTTGGGTAGTGGTTGGGAGAAGGAGTTTAAATAGCATTAGGACCAGCTATAAGGCCCTGCAAGACTGCAGTGGCAAAGCCAGCTCTGGATTTAGAGAAAATTGGCAAATGGTAATGCTTGGTGGAAGTACATACAGAACTCCAGGCAGCAACTTCTAGGATGTCCCTGGTAGGGACGCCTCTGAGAAAGGTTGTAGAGGTAGATGCAGCCCTGGTGGAGTGAGGTCTGATCCCCTGGGGGATAGGTTTCCATGGTGCTTATAGCAGAAATGAATGCAATGGCCTATCCATTTAGAAATGGTTTGCTTTGAAATAGCGTTTCCTCTGCCCCTGCAGCAAATGCCACCAACAGTTGTTCAGATTTCCTTTGAGGTTTAGCCCTGTCAAAATAGATTGTGCACATCTAAGGAATGCAGTATCCATTCCCCTTTGTTCTGTGGATTGGGAAAGAAGGTTGGCAAATGAATGGTCTGATTAAGAGCCACACTGGATACCACCTTGGGCATGAAGTAAGGATTGGTTCTGAGGGACACCCTGTCCACATGAAAGATGATGAAAGGCTCCACTGCTATAAGGGCCTGTAATTCAGAAACCCTTCTAGCTGAAGTGATTGCTAAAAGGAAAGCTGTTTTCCAAGAAAGAAGTTTTAAGTCCGCAGTAGCAGCTGGCTTGAAAGGAGGTAGAGTGAATTTCTCCAAAACAAAGTTAAGATCCCAGGCTGGCGTTGGAGCTCTCCTGGGTGGTCTCAGATTTTTGGCCTCTCTGAGAAACTGCTTGAGAAGTGGATGAGAGAAGAGAGGAGTTTCTGTGTTATAATGAGCTGAAATGGCTGAGGCGTGGATTTTAATGGAGGAAAAAGACAGGCCCTTGTGAAGCATCTCAGTTAAGTATTGTAAAATCTGAGGTAAATTGGGCACTCCTGTGCTCATCCCTTGAGGTTGGTTCCAGGCACAGAATCTTTTCCATTTTTCAGCATAAGATTTTCTAGTACTAGGCCTCCTTGCCTCCAAAACTATATCCATCACAGGTTTACTGATGGATGGTAAAGGAGAGATTAGGTAATTAGCCAGGCTGCAAGGTTCGGTGTTAGAAGCTGAGGGTGCAGAATCTGATTCTCCTGCTGGGATAAAAGGGAAGGAGTCTGAGGCAGGTGCCATGGAGAACACCGTGACACACTGTGCAAGGGGGGGGGGGTACCAGTGTTGACGTGGACAGTCTGGAGCAATCAAAATCGTCCATGGTTTGCCCTGTTTGATTTTTAGTAGTACTTTGGAAAGCAGAGGCAGAGGGGAGAAGGCATAGACTGATAGATTTTTCCAGCTGAAGGACAGAGCATTCACTTTCCAGGCTTGTTTGTGGGGAGTCCTTGTGCACAATTTGTCCAACTGGTAGTTCTGGGAAGAGGCAAATAGGTCTATATCTGGGCCCCTCATTTGTTTGTCAACATGTTGAAAATCCTTGGTACCAGTTTCCACTCATGTGGGTCCCTGAGGTTTCTGCCTAGTCCGTCTGCCAGTGTATTTAATTTTCCTGGCAGTAATTGAGCTTGTAGGTGCACTTGGTAGCTCAAGGCTGTGTTCCACAATGCCATGGCTAGTCTGCAGAGGGGGTAAGAATGTGTACCCCCTTGCTTGTTTATGTACCACATAACAGTGGTGTTGTCCATCTTTACCATTAGTTGTCCTGGAAGAATGTGGTCCTTGAAGACTGTCAGAGCATTCTGTACAGCTAACATTTCTTTTTGATTGATATGCAGGTGCATTTGACTTGGGTTCCATTTGCCCTGAATGCACTTCCCTGCCAGGTGAGCCCCCCATGCATAGTCTGATGCATCTGTTGTTAGGGTTTGGGCAGCAGAGGGTGGTGTGAAAGTCCCTTGCCTCTGCCCACCAAAGGAACTCTAGGCGCAGGCAAGGTATGATAGGAATCATTGCTTCTAGATCGTGGGAATGTTGACTCCATAGGCTTTTTAGACACCACTCTAGTTTCCTCATATGCAGTTTTGCATATGGAATTAGAAGAATGCAGGAGGCCATGAACCCCAAGGCTCGCAGTATTTGTCTTGCAGATAGCAGGGTTTTGTGGCCACTTGTTTGAAGTAGGTTGTCAAATGAATTTGTTTCTCTGGCATGAGGTAAGCCATCTGGGAAGTTATATTCAAGCTTGCTCCCAGGAATATAATTTGTTGACAGGGTACCAGGTGAGATTTCTGTTCGTTTATGGTGTACCCCAGACAGGTTAGAACCCTTTGTACAAAGACCAGATGATTCAAAAGTATATCCTGGCTTTCTGCCTGAATTAGACAGTCATCCAGGTATGGGTATATTTGAATATTTCTTTACCTGCAGAATGCAATAACTGGAGCTAGGCACTTTGTGAATACCCTGGGTGCAGTAGATAAGCCAATGGGCAGTGCAGAGAGCTGATAGTGTATGTAGCCTGCTTTGAAGCGAAGGTATCTTCTGCAAGATTACCTGATTGGGATGTGCAGGTATGCTTCTTTTAAATCTAGTGTTGCCAACCAGGCATCTTTGCCTAGCATAGAAAGCAACTGGTGAAGAGTCAACATCTTGAATTTTGGAATCTCCAAAAAGGTGTTTAGAGCAGACAGGTCCAGGGTAGGACGCCATGAACTGTCTTTTCTGGGTACCAGGAAAATTCTCGAGTAAAAACCTTGTCTCTTTTCCTCTTCTGTTACCAATTGAATAGCCCCCATGCTTAAGAGAGAAAGTACTTGTTTTTGGGCCTCTGCCCACTGATTTGGGGGTAGGTCCAGCCACCTGTTTGGTGTTGGCAACGTGTGGAAGTTAAATCTGTGTCCCTGGGACACTATATTTAAAACCCATTTGTCCCGGGTAATGAGCTCCCAGTTCTTTGCCAAAGGGGCCGTCAATTGATAAGTGCTTGGAAATTTTAAAAGGAAGTCAGTGAGACAGTTTACCATAGGGGGAGTCTTATTACTCCCAGATTTGGAAGTGGATGCCCCCCCACTGCTTAGTCTTGTGTGTCCCCTGGGACTGAAACTTGGAGTTTCTGCTGTGTCTGGGTTTGGATTGAGAAGACCTGGAAGGGACTGGAAAGGACCAATTCTGCAAGAGGCCTCATTGCAAAGTATGTTTTCCAACCTGTTCAGCACACAATCCACACAATCAGGAATCAACATAATTTTCTGTTGAAGCAATCCAATAACATGTTGCTGATACTTTAACATATGAAACTGGCAGTTTAAAGCCCTAATGGCCAAGGCTGTAGAAGTGTAAATCTTCTTACCCTATCTATCCAGCGCCCTGGAGTCTCTATCAGAAGGGGTAGGATTTTTAACAGTAGAAGCCTTAATGCCCTTGGGCCCCTGAGAAATAGTCTGGATCCGCAATAGGATTTTTAAAAAGGAACTTGTGTGACTCAGGGACACTGTAGTATGTGTCAGGTTTTCTGAGAGCAGGAGGGAAAGGAATCAGGGGCCAAACTAGATTCCGAAAAAGCATCATCAACACTGTCTAGTACAGGCGAAATAGCTAAAGGCCTATGCTGAGGCAGGAGTAAGAAATCCCTGAGCCTCTTTTTTGAATCAGAAAAATCCTGGCTTTCCCAGTGGAAATGCTCCCTTAGAGTATGTAAGGTTTCACCAAAAGAAAAATCCTCTGGAGGGGAAGCAGAGGGAATAGAGTCCTCTTAATCAGAATCCTCATAAGTAGATAAGGGCAAATCCAGATCATCAGAAGGAGCAGAAAAAACAGAATCCTGGTCAGAAGCTTTATAAACAACTTCAGTCCTAGACCTCTTAGAAGGGGGGAGGTTGGCTACCCCTGATTAGATTTATTAGATCTTCAGCCAGTCTTATCATTTGTTTTTTTAGGCATAGAGGCCTGAGCATGTGGCCTTGGTGTCGGTTTTTTAGGCATGGTGTGAGATTTAGGCCTAAGTGAAGTAGGAGGCGTCGGTTTAATATGCAAGTCCATAGGCCTGAATGAACCCTCAGAAGCCGGTGCCTGCACAGCGGCTCCAGACCCATCCAAGGTAGAGACATCCGTGGGTTCTATAGGTGAAGCATCTCGCGGCATACCAGACTCCGAATGGGTCTCAGTAGAGGCCTGCAAATCAGAAGTAGTGGGTATCGGGCTGCAAAAGCACCTCACTGAGTACCGGTGAACTGGCGACTGGCTTAGGAGAAGCATTGTCGACAGTTTTAGACCTTGGCAGCCTGTCTCTGTCTTTATCTTTGCGTTTTTTCAGAATATCGGTAGTCGGATGGCTAACCGATGACATTTCTGGATAATTAAACCGAGAACCAAAATATTTAGAGGCTAAAATATATAGATGATGGGTAGTGCGCTGATTAAATAAAGCAGAAAATTAACAGCAAGGTACATCGTGGTCAGGGCCTAGGCAAGGAATACAGTATGAATGAAAATCTTAATGAGGTATTTGCTTTCCACAAGTAATGCAATAATTAACTTTTACTGACATCGATAAGGAGCAAGAAAAAGTTTCCCCAATGGGGTACTTAGCTTTAGTTGAAGACTTCGGTTCTGGATCTCGAAAACGAAAATTTCAGGAGTCGGCCGACAGGCCCTTGCAAACTGCTTCTGCTTCGGGCACCGCACGGCAAGAAAGACTGATGTAATGGTATTGGCTGCATGTTTTATACCCCTGATGACCTGATGTCATGGAAGGAGGGACAGCAACTGATGCAGGACCCAAGACTTTGTTAGTCAGGCTGACTGAGGGCTACCTGCAAGCAGATAACCCAAATGTAATGACTGCAACAGTAAAACACAAAGAACATCATGTTTATAGTGGTGATTTTGATATTCCTATGTTGGGGCACTGTCTGGTCCAATGCCTTACACCCACAAGTATATAGATAGATATAGATTTTATGTATATACATATATATATATATATATAGAGAGAGAGAGAGAGAGAAAATACATACATACACATATATAGATGTGTGTATATTTCTATTGACTCAGCAAACACAAAATCGAACTTTATAAGGTCAAAACCATATGATCGACTTTCCAAAAAGTCATATGACAAACAACAAAAATCAACATTTTGCAAGGGGGTAGGCACCCCTGTACCCCCCACTCCCTGCATATTATATATACCAACTCTGAGATCACACTACAGTGGGGAAAATGGTAATTTCTCCAACCCCCACTGTACCATGATCACCATACAAAAGCTTCAACATTTCAGAAAGTTGATCATATGGTCTCAACCATATTAAGCTCAACTTTCTGTTGAGTCAATCATCTGAAAGGGACCTATATATATATTTGTGTGTATGTGTTGCACACATGTGTACACATATGAATACAGCCTGTTTAGGAAGGTACCCAAGCATAATGTCAACTACATCAGCTATTTGAGCAATATTTATCCCTTTATCTTGCACAGAAGGACAGCAGTGGCCCACAGTCTTGCATTTCCACACCATCTGTTAGTATCCTGACTGCAAACCTGACTAAATCTATCATCACATCCTGTGTTCTTCATATTCAGTGATAACTCTCTAAGTAATTTAATCACTTAAAAATCCCATGTGCAGGTAACATAACTTATTCCTAAAGTGTGTAGTGGTCAGCCTACCCATGACCATATCTTCTTCTTCTTTCGGCTTTTCCCGGTTAGGGGTCGCCAAAGCAGATCACCTGTCTGCTCATGATTTGCAGTGGAGTTTTACGATGTCGAGTTGCTAGCCCAGCGCCCAACCTTACACAGAAGGCACACACATGCATGCACTCATACCTAGGGCTAATTTATAGTGACCAATCCACCTACAGCATGTCTTTGGGAGGAAACCCATGTGACCACAGGGAGGACATGCAGACTCTGCACAGAAGGCACCCCAGCCGAGGATCGAACCAGAGAACCTCTTGCTGTGAGGCAGCAACAATAACTGCTGCACCACTGTGGCCACTCCTACCCATGACCATATACATAATTTATAATTATTACTGCATATAAGTATATTTAACTGGCCAAGAAATAAATAACCCACCTTTACTCTATTATCCATTTTAGAAATCAGAATAACTGACTCCTCTTGTTGGGTGCTGTGAATGTATCAACTCCTCAGGTGCCTAGACTTAGTAACACTTTGTGATATCCATGATATGTAGATTAGTTCCATGATGCCTGCTTTATTGTGTTATATCACATTTTACTCTAGAGAAGGTCACACAATGTGTGTGTGCTGGGATTCAGTCATTATCGATCAAATGAAAGTTAATGTGAATAGACAGAGACTAACACTTTTTTTTCTAAATGTATTTTTATTTACATATTGTACTCAAGAAATAAAAATAAGGTATTGCAGATTTTATCTGGAATGGATTTGAAAGTCAGTTTTTTTCTGTCAGAATGATGATCAGATGCTCTCACCTTTTAAAGCTCTCTGGAATTTTTGTTTCACTGTTTAAATAGTGTTATAGTCACTAGTCATAAATGTTGCTTTCAGAGGTGACCTGATTTAATCTGGTCAGGTGACTCACTCAAAGACAGGGTTTTCTCAGATGTTATGAGAATCAAACTTGGGTCAGTAAGCATAAGTTGTAGGAGTCAAACTCAGGTAAATAGGATAAATGTTGCTTGCAGCTTTTTGTCTTAAGCCACTGAAATATATTGCCCTATGACATACCACTTCTGTATAACCTCTGGTACAGTATCTGGGAATTGGAACTCATCTGCATTGTTACTTAAATGATTCCTTTAAGAGACAATTTCCAATGAAGTAGAGTGGAGCGTACTAGTCAATAGGGTGTGGTAGTCCTCAACAGTTGTAACCACAAGACAGTATAACACATTTTAATACATTTTTGACCTGTAAAAGAGAGGTCATCAAAGGAACTGAGCAATAAGGGTAGAGAATGACAACAGTCACAACTGCTTTCAGAATATCACTGCTCAGTATCACAACACATGAGAATGTTATGATGCAAAAGAGACGTGATAACTATAGTTTGCAGATCAGTAATCTCTCCAGTAAGCATTATTAAAACACACACATCTGTAAGTATGTATTAAGTATCTGAAACCTCATGCAAGTTGGGGATGGGTTGGCTCTGGAGTTTAGAATGCATTTTATGAGAATTGAGATACTGGTTTGAATCTCTGTCTCTATTTATTGCGTCATGCAGGCCAAGTTCTTATCCTGTTTTTACCTAAATTCACAGTGATCTCCATTGTTTAGAAATGTTTTATTCCTCCTGCATGCATAAAAAGGAATGATTTTGTGCCATTCAGAAGACTGCAGAGTGTTCAGAGATTCAGATTGTTAAAGAAGGCATTGTACAACACCCAGTTCTCTTACCTCAGTTGCCCTTGAACATAAATGTGATGAAATGTAATGCTGTTTAAACATGTCATGGCCCTCATAATTCAGTAAAGAAGCCAGAGGCTTATGGAGATTTAACACTGGATTTTTCACTTGGATTTATTGGATTAGAAAGAGATTCTAAGGGATTATCTACTTCTATAAGTTGATTTACAAATAGGCTTACATTGTTATAAAGCTGTGCTTGTTATTCCATTTGTGCTAGGTATTAAGAACTGATTATCAGACTTTATTGGTGCTTTTATATAGTGCTTCCTTGGCAGGCAACTGCTGAAATAATGGTTCATGGTTTCAGTTTGTCCTGAATAAAATCAACAGCACAGGTATTGAAAACGAAGAGTTTGCATATTTGTATATAAAATAAAATATAATTTTGTTTCATTAATACAGATAATAGAAAGATATAAAAATGCAGTTTACTGGAAGTACTTACATAAAATATTGTATACTAGAATTACATTATTTGTGCTGCTTCTTTGAAAAACATTTGCCACACAAGCATTTAAGAGAAAAAAGTACAAAACTGAGGTACAACTAAAAGGAAAAGTTTAACACAATTAAACCAAAGGCACTTCATAAGAATACAGACATTTATTTTATTGCCGTATTTTCACATCTCATAATTGTGTGGGTGGCCTTATCCAATAACCTTCTTCAACCACAGTCTGGGCCTATATGATGAAGAAATAAGTATTTACAGTTGCAAAGGTTCCATAAAGCAGCTGCATCTATATATAGTACGTGCAAGTGTAACAGTATGTAGTGAAATAAAACAGTATATGGCAGCATGTATTTTCAAACAATGTAGATGTGTTTACAGTATGCATGTTGAGGTATAGCATACTGCAGTGGAAGATTTACCACACAAAAAAGCATTTTTTTTATGACTGAGTAGATAGGTATATTTTTAGAACATTGTTAAAGTACAGTTGTGCACAACGTGGATTTTCTGCCTTGGTGAGGAGTTAAGGTGTTTACACTGTATGAAGTATATAGTCTCTGTTAAGGTGTCCACATCTGGGTTGTCTTGTGCTCATCTCTGAGTTGTAGAAGGATAGAGCCTTCACTGTAATACAGATGACCCAGGTTTGAGCAGAGCCTTGTGAAATGGGAAAGCTTGGCAGAGGAAGATGAGGATGAGCACCTGACACAAGTTTACATACCCTGGGCAGGGAGATTTTGTTTTAGTCATCCAATTACCTCCATGCAAAACTTTGGGGAATGGGTACATCTGGTCAACCATACAAACCCATTTATTATAGGTCTCAGAGTATGGGTGGAAGCACTTGTGCACGCACTCAAACACACACAACTGGTGGCTGGTGCACTGCATAACTTTTTTTATTTCTTTTTTCAAATATGGGTGTTATGATTCTTCCTTTACATGAATGCGTAATGGCCAAATTCTTTAACTTTGAAAATAGCATAACTGTTTCATGCCCATTCATCCCTCATGATTCAATATAACTTATTGATGGAGCCATCTGTGCCAGCTGCTTTGTGATATTTCTTTTGTATATGCATATATATATATATATATATATATATATATATATATATATATATAAATATATATATATATATATATATACACACACACACACGCACACACATATATATATATATATATATATATATATCTACCTGACATGATCGACAGTTCATATGATCGACACTCATTTGGTCGACAAGCAGATTTGCCCCCTTCCCCAATGTTGTGCGACCCTGGAGTTGATATATATATATAGTTGGGAGGGGTGTTGGGGGCACAGCCCCCCACCTAAAATGCTCGTCGATCAAATGAACTGTCGATCAAATGAGCTGTCGACCATATGAACTGTCAACCATGTGAAGTAGACCCATATATATATATATATATATATATATATATATATATATATATATATATATATATATACATATATATATATATATATATATATATATATATATATATATATATATATATATATATATATACACACACACACATTATATTTTCCAGAATTTAATTTCCTTTTTACACAAATTAAAATATTTATTGCTATTTCAGGTTTAGTATTAAAAAAAGTTTCAGAATAAATGGTTCATATGTCTTTGCTTATGTACCAGTCTCCCTGATATAATTTGTTTCTAGTCCTGTGCTATACTAATTAGCAAAGAAACCCATTATCATTCTTTTTTATGGCTTTCAACATCATGTTTCATCTTTCTTTGGCCCATTGCAATTATTTTTATTTATTTATTTATTTATGTTTTGTTTATATTTGTATTTGTCCAGGTTTGTCTGACTGGGCCTAAAAAGACATCTCTTCAATGGAGACCTGGGGAGAAAAGCTCCAGTACAAAAATACAATTTGTAATTAATTACTGCATTTGTTAAGAGTTATAAAACACTATAGAGTTAATGAAAGATAATAGTACGATGTGTAATGGAAAGAAAGACGTGTAATATAATGCTGCACAATGCATTAAAAAACAATGTAGTGTGATATAGTTATATGATAATATGACACTGAAATGATAAAGCTATAACTATACTAAATTATAAGGGAAAAATAATGAGGAGGAAGGTAAAAAAATAAAAAAGAGTATTTGTATGAGTATGTTTTGATTTTATTTAGTTGCCTGTAATTCTACTTCCATTTCCAAGTCTCCTGGGTATAATTTTTAACTCTAGTACTTAAGTATTTTATGGAACTACTATACAAACTTTTATTTATCATTCTTAATGAAGCCAGAAATTTATATTGTGAATTTCCCTTTCAACTAATTTTAACTTTTTTCTTGTTTGTATTTTCAGTTTTCCCCCAAGAATGTTGTTTTAATATTTATTTGGTAAATTTTGTTTTGTTAATTCCTACCAAAGTTGTCTCAGAGTATCAGTTATCTTTGCTTTTTTTTTTCTATTTCAATATCATCTGAGTTCAGTTGGTCTTTAATCCTTATGTTTTCTATGACTATTGTTTATGATAGTGTTTACATTTGACATACAGAAAATTAACATATTTTCCTATACATGAATCAAGCTTCAATACTAATAGAAGTTGGGCACTCTCATATCTGTCTACTTCCACCTCACAGTTCTCAGATGTCTAAACATCCAATGAGATGGTCTATAACTAAGCATCCTGTTTTTGTTATAAAGATGTAAGATCCATAGGGCAGGATTCACAAAGGCTTGCACGGAGTGTAAGAGACGTGCAACACTCCATGCAAGCCTTGCGATCCAGGAACAGCCCTAAACTTCGTGTAAGAGACCAGCTAAAACGTCTCTTACACGGACTGGGCGTGGACATGCTAAATACCTCACTTGCATCCGAAAGGCATGCAAATGAGGTATATTAGCGATCCACGAAGCACAAATCAGTCCGTGTAAGAGACGTTTTAGCTGCAGAAATGTACTCAGTTGACAACTGAGTACGTTTCTGCAAATTCCATAACGGAGCCATGTCAGCTCCAAAAAAAGGGTGCATATGACTCAGGCAGCATGCCAATGGCCAAATATGTGGCCATTGGCAATATAACCCGATGCCAAAATAATAAAAATATAATTTTTTTTTTCGGTGATCGCCAATGTTTAAACCCAGCGCAGCCCCTCGCAAACGGGCTGCACTGTATAAAACATGAAAATGAATGTTATAAACCCACAAATGTGGGTTTCATGCAATACATGGAATGACAATGTAGGGACCAGCAGACCAAAAACAACATGGCCACCGTGTAGTGGTTGCTAAGGGGGGAAGCTGAGTCTAAGACATGTAACTAAGCATTAGTAGGTAATCTCATGTAAATGAGGGTTCGGATACTAAATCTCACAGTCACATAGCAAATGAGCACAGTCTGAGTAGTGTAAGAGATACATAAGGGGGAGGAACAGAGTAGGAGATAGGTGACATCACAGGGGGGAATGGTAGAAAGAAATGCAGTTCATTGGAGGCCAGTGTAACATGACAGATGACAGGCACAGATCATGGAAAGAGGTGTGCCACTAGATAAGTCATGGAAAGCCAAGAAATGGAAGGTGTACACTGTTACTTACACCAAAGTTTCTTGCTGGGCGTGCATGCGCACGTGTGCGCACCATGAAGCGCGAGTAGGGCAGTGTGTGCGTGTGTAAGGCAGACTGAGCATGTGGGAGCGTGTTGGGAGATGTTTAACACTGTTTGCGTGGGTGTGTGCAAGTGTAGGGCAGGCTGAGCATGTTGGAGGCTGTTGGCAGACGTGTAACAGTGTTTGCACGGGTGTACGCGCGTTTTAACCCGAATAAGTAGATTCTGAACCGTGTAAGCATGTGTGTGCGCGTGTAAGCCACTGTGAGCGTGTTTCTGATAGTATGCACGTTGCTCCCCCCTGAGGAATCAGAGAGGAAAAAGGAAGCAACAGAATTAATAGGAAGCTAGCAGGGATAACTGCTGAAGCTAGCAGGTGAAAACAATTAAAAGCAGGCAATTACACAGGCAGAATAGTAGCCCAGCCCAGCACTTAAAACTCTGCAAACAGTAGTGCAGGATGTTTCCCTTAAGAGACACTACAAGACAGGAGTAAGCTAATAGAAGTGAAAACTGAAAAAGCTGAATTCAGAGCAGAAATGTTAGGGGCTGCCATAATAAGACATAGGCGACTTGCTGAGGGTGGTGACAATGCAGATGGTGCCAGACAACCCACAGTGAGGAGACGGAGAAGAGTGTACAGGCCCAGGGTCACCTACCATGGGTTACATGAGCTGGAGATAGTAGAGCGCTATAGAGTGGACAGAGAGCTCCTGCAGCAAATTGTTGAGCTGTGCAGGCCACGCCTCAGACACAGAACCATCAGAGGGGAACCCATCCCAGTGGAAACCAAGGTATGTGTTGGCCTAAGAATACTAGCAACAGGTACCTTCCAGAGATCAACTAGCGATATGATGGGGATATCACAGGCATCAGCCTCCAGGGTACTGCACCAGTTCCTGGATGCCATGTCAGCACATGTCGGTGATCATGTATATTTCCCCAATGCCCGTGAGGTATTGGCCAGCAATATGCATCTCTTCCAGCAAATAGCGGAATACCTTGAGGTACTGGGTGCAATAGACTGCACGCACATATGCATCTAAGCACCAGCCGGTGAGCGGGGTAGGGCCTACATTAACCGCAAGGGCTTCCCCTCCATCAACTGCCAGGTCATGTGTGATGCCCAGGGCATAATAATGAATGTGTGTGCTGGCTGCCCTGGGAGTTACCACGATTCCCACATCTGGCATTTGACGCAGCTGTACCAGACATTTGCCAATGGGGACATCCCACATGGACACCTAGTGGGGGATGCAGGTTATGCACTGGAGCCGTGGCTGATGGCACCCATCAGAAACGCACACACACCTGAACAGGAACGCCATAATGAGGCACACGCACAAACAAGTAATGTAATAAAGCGTGTGTTTGGGCTGCTCAAGTCACAGTTCCAGTGTCTGGACACATCTGGTGGAGCCTTGCAGTACACACCAACTACATGTACCCAAATTGTCATGGTATGTGCTATGCTACATAATATGATCTTGCGAAAACAGCTGCAGCAGGACCAGCATAGGGCCAGGCCAAACAGCCCCCCACCATTGCCAAGGCCATCACAGGCAGAGCGTGACTCGGAGGAGGAACAACCTGAGCCTGCCCCAGTAGGCAGAAGGAGGCGTGCCCAGTATGCCCTGGCCTTGGCAAAGAGGCAACGCATAGCACATACACTGGCTCAGTAGGAAACCTGGGAATGATACCCCCTATGACTCACTCAAATAATAACATGGATGCCTAAAATGACATGATCTGCTCACAAACATGTACAGGGAAGTGTAATATGCGCATCCGACAGAGGCAGCCCTGCAGCACCACCTGAGGCATGAATGCTATGTGTTAAGTAATGTAACACCATGTACTATATGCACACCTGAGCACCCTGACTAACATCCACCCTCACCAAGCATGAAGCCACAAAATGACGATGGGATGATCAAGTGCAATAACTGGCTGAAGTAATGCAGTTAGTCAAAGGGGAGCCAATGTGTTTCAGGCTGGGAAGACATGCGGAGCTTGACATGATGCACCACCTGCTAGGGGTGGCGTGCACCTATCATGCCATGCCCCATGGATACTGGCAAAGGCTGTCAGTACCCACAGCATGCCCTGAATAGGTAAGTCTCAAAACACAAACCCACCTTCATAGGTTCTACAAGGGATAGGAACCTAGATGTAATGCTACCCAATGACAGATGTATAAACAGCAAGATGTGTGCAGTGTAAACGCACACAGTATGGAGAATGTAGATACCAGTCCTGTAATAGAGAACTGGGTCAAGGCTCACATCAGCACCCTAACACTACCAGGTCACACCTCATACTGTGCTGTACAGCCGCAAAACATGGAACAAGCTACAAAAGGAGGGTGACTAGCAAGAAATGGCAAAGATAACCACACCCCCATGTTGGTACCACAAGAAGCAGCATGGATTAGCCATGGTCAAATACCAATGGTTAAAACTGCCTCCCAGTATATAGCCTGCTGCAGACTACTGTCCTAATACCAGGAACTGCACCTGGCCTATGTCGGAATACATGAATATATCAAGCCCCCCCCCAAACCACATTATATTGCTTGACTGAAAATACCCAGACATACACCGGGAGCATTAAACTAGCACCAACACAGTAGGAGAAAATTACCCAGATTCCATAAACCAAAATGCCCAGGAACAATGTACCACTCCCACAAGAGGGGTAAGCATACTGGATGTGATAATCAGCAACATGTGTACTGGATGGCAAGATGAGAAGTGTACCCCTCACTGGTAAGACCAGACCATAGAGTAATCACACTGGATATACACATCCTGACCCCAGTCCCTGGCCAGAATACCACAGTGAAAAACATGTGTAAAGCATAGGTTGCAGCCCTCAAAACCGATGTTGAATCCACAAAAGGCCCTGTGCAAGTGCAGAATATGGGACACACCACAGAACATGTTATACAGGCATTCCATGAACACAGCCAGGAATGATTGGAGTATGCAATCACAAATAACAACACACAATGCCATACACGCAGGCATCTGGCATGCTGGCCCCAGCCATTACCAAACCATGCAAGAGAATGAGGAAGCTACCACATGATAAAGCAAACATAAAAAGGAAAATAATCACTGACCAGTAGTATGGCAATAACATATGTCCACACATACAATCCACTAAGTCCAGCCACAACAAGTAGAATCTGTGAATCCAGAGGCAATGTGACACCAGTCCCAAGTACACAGACAACCACAACACCCCCCAATAAATACAAATATATGTGATAGATGCATCCATGTATCCAAACCAGAGGTTGAGCTCCACCAACTCAGTACTGTCAAAACTAGTCAGGAGGAGAAGGTAACCACATACACCACAAACCCAGTCCCACATAGACCTACCACAACTGTAAACTAAACACATAAACACAGACAAATATTCCCGGAGGCCTTAATTACAAACACACCACACCAACAGAAGCCTCCAAAGCAGATCACAAGCAACCACAACCTTCAAACATAGCACATGCAACGAATAGTACACAAAGCTGGTGTGCCAGTCACAGGCCAGAAGGAGAAACAACATGCCTGATACAGTCGTAATAGGTGTCTGTATAGGCAGACACACTGCTGTCCCACTCACCAGACTGAACAAGGGAAAGGGTAGAGTAAGCTGCCTGTAGGCTGCCACAAAATGCCACATAACACAAGTACACAGGTCACCCCAAAGCAAGCAGAAATATGATGCACTCAATGTCCATGCTGGTGTGAATTACCTGAGATGTACCTCCCTGGTCAACATCAAAAGAGACATGGATGGTCCCTCTGAGTATGTACCCCTGGGCGATATGACACTGGCTGTGTGCGGCATCCAACCTTCACCAAGAATGATGCCACAGTACAAACACAGAATGCTCATGTTTAACAGCTGGCACAGTTACAGCTGTCAGTCCAAGAGGGTCTAATGTGTGTCTGCTTGAGATGTCAAGCATGACAAGCCATGCTGCTGTTCCAGGGATGGCTTGCAGCTGTTACCCGTGTGCATCTGGATACTGGATAAGGCCTCTGCCACCTCCATAGAGCCGTATGTAGGCAAGGCCAAAAAGACTACCCACCACCCTAGAAAACATAAGTGGTAGGAAACATAAGGGTAATGCTGACCAATGCCAGATGTGTAAACTGCAATATGCATGCCCCTGAGGCACTTCCCATTATGGAGAACATTGGTGTCTGTGCAGTGACAGAAGCCTGCTGCAAGCCTATTGATAGCACACCAGCACTACTAGGTTATACCACATATCATGTGTTATGGCCCCAACACCTGCACCAAAACATCAAAGGAGGGGGAGTATCCATATGCAGCACAGACACCCATATTGCCAGGTAACTGACAATGCACAAAGCAGCGGAGACCACCCATGTGCACATAACTGTAGTCAAAACTGCTGTACAGTCTGTAGCATGCGACAGACCACACACTCTCGCACACAAGAACTACACCCAGACATCCGAAGACACTGGACAGTATGAATGTCCCACCAAATACCAGACAAGGTACACAAATTACCACATAGGTGTCAAACCACTATGTATGCAAGGAGTAATCAGGGACCTAGGGACACAGGTCGACATTAATCTGTCATGTGACACCCACAATGCCAATGTGGCTATGAAGATTGTCGATACTGGACACCGTATCATGAAAGGATTCACAGCAACATCAACAGAGGTCACTGTGCCACTGTACTGTTCCCTTATCAGACCCATAATCTAGTACAATGACTCATATGGGATGTACCATACGTGACACCTTCAGCGGTTCGGAAGACCTCATAGTTACCCCACCAACAGGATAAAGAGTGTGAAATATATGTCATATGCTGCCTGGATGTAGACACCCCAGCTGACTGCAGTCACACACTGCCTACACAGAGGCATTGTATGTCTGTTGTACAAGGCCATGTCCAACACAGGAGTAATGGACATGCTACACCACAGGAAATCAAAGCCATTGGAGCTGTGAGAGTCACAGATGTCAGCCTCAACACATAATGAAATAAGATGTGCTCGAGGGACAGATACATAACCCAGAGGCCCCCCACACCCGGAAACAGGATCCCAATCCATGGTAGGCAGAGCCCCTCACTGACACCCCTCAACAGGAATATTGCCAAGTGGATGGATGACCGTACATATATACTGGGGGTCCTCACTGTGTCACGACCAGACAGAGGCACAGTGAAGAACTTCATAAATGGCCATAATTGAACATAGCAAGGGGTGGCGAAAGACACATACACGCTGGCTAGGCTTACTAATGGCCTAGGGTGTATAGCCTAGTATGAACCCATGAACCTATGAAGACACAAAACGTACAGGACACTAAGGATAATCACAAGGCTTACCCAACTGATGGTAGGAACCATGTTGGGCATCCACAGATATGCTCCGAATCACACAGATATTACAAACAACATACCAAACACACACATATATTGCTAACATACAACCTGTCAGGTGTAGTGCAAACACCCCCAGTGCAAAATACCTATCCCAGCAGACTGATGGTCCCCTGACATTGCAGATACTGAGGTAACAGCCATCATCTGCAAAGCAGAACACACAGCAGCAAAGGTATGTGATGATGTCCTGTGCTGAGGCCAACATGGACTCCAAGAATAATGGAATGCCAAATCACACTACTGCCCAATGTCGGCCTTACCACAGGATATGTACCCAAAGAGCAGTGTACAACAAAAGTGGTCCATCACAACAAAGGTGTTGCCTGAATGGATACTCCAAACTACCACCCCAGGATCCTGACAAGCTTGTTCTGCACAGCTATGGAAAGGATCAGTATGTACCGCAGACAGACGGCTATTGTGGACCTACTGATACTGGACCCTACACAGTGTGACTGTTGTAACTGCAGAACCTGCCCCTAAACATGTCTGACCCATTTGAAGCAGTCATTAAGGTCATTCATGAGGGCAATGTGGTCCACACAGCGTAGCTGGACCGTGCACATGCTTCTAGACAATACCTTACAAGTTCAGTATGGATATGTTCAGCAGCTTAAATATATACCCCTATGTCAGTAGAGGGGTTGCAAACCAGACCAAGGACAGAACTGACATGGTCAGACATGCCGCATCCATGTCAGACTACAAAGCGGATATGAGTGGCATCCCACAAGGCCTGGTCTTGGCCCCCCCACCCCCGTTCTGTATATATGTCCCATAAGTATAGGCCAACATGGAAGGACTGTGACTGAACATGTATGCAGAGGAGTACAAACAGCCCACCATATCCGACCCCCAGCTGACACAAGCAACCCACAAAAGGGCCACCTACAAACAGACAACTGTAGCCATAGCAATGTCAGCAAGCTAATTGCAGAACTGTGTATAGACAACCACCGTGGATATACAGTAAGTGCCCACAAATTACCACACAGGTGTTAACCCATGAGGTACCTAACATGTAATGTGAGACCTGGGTACAAAAGGTGATAGATATCCTGCACTGGACAAACATGTGGCTGTAGTGTTCGCAGAAACATGTACCATATACCCACCCAAACATGAAGGTTGGCAGATGTAGATAAGGGGAACTCCCTGTGGCTCTGCAGCCATCCTCCATCAGCGTCACAACTGACTACAATAGCCCCTGTGGGATATACCACAGCAGACACCTCCATCAACTGTAAAGTCCACAACAGTACCCCACCAGGGGTAGCAAAGAGCATGAACAGATGCCATGTGTTGCCTGAGTAAACAAACTGCAGCCCCACACACCGCCATCCTTCCCAGCTACAGGAAAGCTGTGCCTGATGTATGAAGCCATGTCCAACCTGAAATGAATGAACATGTTGCACCTTGTACAATCTGAATGGCAGTGAGCTATGCACATGAGAGACCTGAATCCCAGCACTGACATACATAGGACAAGCTGTACAGAATGATCCATAACACAGAAGGCACCCCCACTCTTCAGTAAACTCCTGGTACAGGTCAGCCAGAGAGCCACATATTGACACCCCTTAAGAGGAATCCTGATGAGTGTATGGGAGATGGTAGGCTAACCCTGGGTATCACTGTTATGTCAGAGGTAGACAGAGGTACAGTATACTAACCATGACATATGTCATGACAAACTCCAGTTACAATGTGTGTTGAAGGACAAACACACCCTGTGACTAGCATCAGAAATGGCATAGGGAACATCGCTAGTGTTTGCCAATGTCCACCCATGTTGTGGAATACACTAACAATGTTGGACAAGCCTGGTGTAGGTAGTCCATATATGAACATATTGCAACATGGTCATATGTGCACAACTGGCCCCTACACAGTCTATTGTGCTCACTATGAAGATGTCAAGCAGTCATAGGACTAAAGCCCAGGATACTGTCCACCACAGTGAAAGTACTGAACCAGTACACTATACGGTACTACAGTGTTAGGTCATTATGAAAGTATGTTGAGAACGGTCTGCAAAGTATCCCATGCAATCCCTGCAGGCACAGTATAATCCTTGTTGTGGCAGACACGAAGCAGTTGGCCAGTTAGTACACAACATGACACCCAACACACAACCATAAACGTGAGATATCGTTGAAGTTCACACACACCCAAATATGTGGTGGACTTCAGAGTGCAACATTTGGAAAGCTCACACTGGGCATGCTCGCACACTTTGATAAATGAGGCATATGTCAGACAACATGCCATGGAAAGGCTGAACTGGGCATGCTCACACACTTAGGCCATATCTCCGTTTAGCAGTTGGCCACACATATCTGGTATTTGTATGTGTCAGTCCAGGAACCAACCACAACACAGCAATCAGCCCAGTGCACACAGTAAATGACCATAGAGACATAAGTGATATAGTGGATCACCGTCATATGCAAACATCTTCCACAGATAAACAAGTTGGTCATAGGAACAGGGAATGCTATGGCAATAAAGACCTGCAAACAGTAGAACAGCACAACAAATATTGTGCATCCGACAATTGAACATATGGGTGTAGAGGTCAATACTAGGCTTGTTGCCCTAGGGAATGACAGCTCAGCCAGAGTGTGCTTGGCATCTGCATCCCCAGGCTAGTAGGCTACTGTGCCACTGTAAAGTAGGTCATAGAAGGCAACATGTGAGGCTAGTGAGCTGTGCCTCTGTCAAGCAGGGGCACCGTGGAGGTCCCAGGGATTGAATGTGCTAAGCCACAGCCATGTTGTCGGTGTGTGCTGTGAGAGGGTTGCTGAGGATCTCTGACAGTAGGTGTCTGTCAATAACAGACTGAGGGGAGCCCTATCTGCATTCTCTGGACGATTCCACTGTCAACACTGTGTTGTAATGAGTATGTGTGAATGAAGTGCCGTGCCGGAACTGTTCACAGATGTCCTCCCTCTGTGGGCTACAGCTCTGCAATGTATTAGGTCACTCTGTCTGTTGTACTGCGCATATGGCTGGTGTACAGCTGACAGGTGTCTTGTTGTGGAGCAGTCATGGGTATATGTGGGATAGCATGACCAATGCAAACCGTACACATGCTCATAGAATGCAATTGTCAAGGATTATGCTGAGTGGCCAGTATAGTCCTCCAGCATGGGTCCTCTGAAGTCGTCCACCCCAGTCTACACAAGTGTAGAGTCTGCTTGTGCTAAATACAGTTTGTGTGCAGTGACAACCTTGCCTGGGGGTGGAGATGGGATATGGATGTCCAGGGAAAGGTGGGTATGGTCAGATATTAACAATGGTGGTCTACTCTGGTGTGGAACAGTGAGTACCCACGTTGCAGATGGACAGGTGCAATATGTATTCTAAACAAGAAACTTTTAATGAAGCTTTCAGGTTTACACCCTTCATCAGTATGCTGATGCAATATGTATTCCCCATGTGGCTGTGGTGTGTGGTTCTGCCATAGCACATGGACCCACAAATTGTAGTGGCTGTAGGGTAAAGTGGTAGAGGCCTGAGTAGTTCTCACACACAATATGCCTGTACCTGATGTTAACAACTGGAATGGTGTATGTGAACACCTGCATATCCTGGCACTGTTCCCAGGGAAGCTAAGTGTGTGTCCTGGATACGGGTGTGGTGTTTTGGACTGGTTGTGTTGTATGTTACAGGTTCTGTGGTCCCAAGCATGGTATAGAACATAACATGCCAGTGCGATGTGCATATCTGGCCCTGACGTAGGTGGCTGCAAATGCATATATATGCTATCCCCCACCTGACAGGTAGTACTACATCTACATACCTCTGTAGAAATAAAGATGTCAGCACCCTATAAATACTACAGGTGCAGAACAGATGCCCAGTAATTCGGATAGTGCGCTCTGCTAATGTGTCTCCCTCAAGTGTCATAATATAGTTAGGTAGGGGTTCGAATACTGCAAATGCTCAGTGTGTGTGTGTGAGTGGGGTTTGTGTGTGTGAAAGGCTGTGAGAGGGAAAAGTCCCTTTTGGCAACTGGGTGAACACACTACAGGATGCACATTCCCCTTTCTAAACACAGATGATGTCAGCACCCTATAAGTACAGTAGGAGAAGGGAAGCCTCCTAGTAATGCGAATAGCACACTCCGCTAATGTGTCCGTCTCCAGTGTCATAACATAGGTAGTGGTTTGAATCCTGCAAATAGCAAGTGTGTGTGTTTGGATGAGGGGGGTTAGTGTGTGTGCAATTTTGTGTGAGGGAAATGTCCCTTTTGGCAACTGGGAAAACACACTACAGGATGCACACTCCCCTTTCTAAACACAGATGATGTCAGCACCCTATAAGTACAGCAGGAGAAGGGAAGCCTCCCAGTAATGCGAATAGCGCACTCTGCTAATGCGTCTCTCCCGAGTGTCGTAATGTAGTTAGGTAGGAGTTTGAAACCTGTAAATGGCATGTGTGTGTTTGGATGTGGGGAGTTTGTGTGTGTGCATTTCCGTATGAAAAACATGTTAGTTTTGGCAATCAGGAGATCACACTACCTGATGCACATTACCCTTTCAAAGTACTGATGTTGTCAGCACCCTATAAGTACAGCCAGAGAGGAGAAACTATCTAGTAATCCGAATAGTGCGCTTTGCTAATGCATTTCTCTCACGTGTCATGACTTAGGTAGGGGAATGAATCCTGCAAATGGCAAGTGTGCGCGTGTGTGGGGGTAGTAGGGTGTGTGTAAATGCAAGTGTGAGAGAACAGATCCTTTTGGCAAATACTATAACACACCAGATGCTGCATATTCCCCCAGTAAACACAGGAGATGTCACCACACTATCAATACAGCCAAACAGGGCTAGTTGGCTAGTAATGCCAATAGTGCGCTCTGCTACTGTGTCTATTACCATTGTCAGAGTACAGATAGGTATGTTTTGGTAACCCACAACTGCCACATGTGGTTGTGTCACACAGTATGACCTTGTGTGGGTCCTTGTACATAACAATGCATGCCATTGCCTAAACCAGCAATGGCATTGCACACATGATGTATGTGTGTGACACATACACATAAATACCTGTGACCTGCAGTAGTTACCATGTCTGACACATGCCTCGAGTGGATAAATGGTATTTGCAATGTATACCAATATGACTGTGTCTTACTGTGCAGGGTCCGCACGTGGTATGTCTCTATACAGTGTTGGTGTATATGGTGAAATACCTACAGCAGGGGATACACATCTGGTCTGGGCCATACAGTGTACATGTAGTCGATGGACAGGTGCTGCATGTTCCCACCTGTTGTGGTAGTGGTAACATGTCATTCCACTGCAAATCAGTGACCACATGCTGTGAACCCTTCAACTAGTGTGTTGTAGCTACAGTAATGCTCACGCACAATGTTTGGCTGGATGCAGTCCAGCCATATAAACACAGTTCTTGAGACTGTCATATTGCCAGTGTTGTTATGGAGGATAGGTGGTCTTCCTGTGTATGGGAGGGTTGTGTGTGCCAGGCTATGAACCAGATGGCAGTCTGACACACTGTTAGCTGCACATGATTAGGCCCTGATGCTTTGTGCTGTGCCAACAACCTGGAGGTGTGTGTATCTGTGGTACCTTGGGATACCACCCCCTGTCCATGTGTGTTACATGTGTAGGGGACGACAGGCATGGTATGGGGCATAACCTGTCAGTGATGGGTAACACCTGTGAGCCATGAATCAGGAATCTGGTACTGCACAGACATTGCAGTTCACTGTGCTGAGGACAGTGTCTGGTGCATGCATCTTCCGGTGCACACTGCTGTTGTTGTGTAGCAGCACTGTTAGTGTCCTAACCTGTGTGATACCTACGGAGGTGGCTATGTAAACCATGTCCTGCAGCATAAGGCAGTATGTGTGTACCAAGGAGCTTTGCCATTATACATCGGGCCATGGGTGTCATGTGCAAGATCATCCTTGCACATCATTGTGGCTTCCCTAGCATGTAAGCACACATTGACAGCCAGCGGATACCCTATGAATGACAGTGGAGACTGAGCATAATGTAGACATACAACACCCTTCCCACATATAGTGGTAGCATACCTGGTGAGGGTATGTTGGCAACCAAGATCAGGCTCATACTGGCCCGTGCCACATGCTGAGAGATCCATTCTATGTTCCCTATCATGTAGTCCAGGGAGGTATGTCTCAGGTCAGCCATACTGGCATGGTCAATGAGTGAGTCATATGTGTCCATGCCTCTGACTGACCTGTATGCATGTGTTCTGTGGTGGACCATAGTGCCCCTGAGGCATATCACTGTGACCTTCACCAAATGCAGCCTGTTGAGCGGGACCCCAGTGCAGCACCCAAGACAGGTACCTGACACATCTGTAGCAGGTGTGTTGTGTAGCCCTACAGGCTGTGAGTGTGTGGCACAGGGGATGTGTGTGCCATGTGTGGCATGTGCTCTGTTCCGACGGAACATATGCCTGTGTGCCAGCTGCGGAGGTGTGTGATGCTCAGGCAGGATGCTATTCTGAGTCCCCACGTATGCCCCAGTGTGTTCAGCAGGCTGTCAGTGCGTGTCAATGTCTGACTTGTATTGTAGTCGCTGTAATATATTTTATTTATTTATTTATTTATTTATCTAACATTTGTTGACCGGGATAGTCCGACTGGATGCATGTCCATTTCCAGGGGAGGCCCGGGGAGAAAAGCTACAAGGGTAAGCAGATACAGCATTACATAATACCAAAGTTACTTGGCCTGGATATACATATCCCACCACCACCACCACCAGCACAGTAGACTACTTTGATATGTATGTGATTAGACAGTTATTCACTTGCTGGGACTGAGATGGTATCCATGCAGCACACTGGGCCAGTGGAAGCCACAAGCCACACTGCTGACCCCTTTGCAAATGCTTATCACGGACATGCCACAGATTGCATGGAACTTGCACACACATTTCTAACCCAGACCCTATGCACAAAGGTTAGGCATCCTGTCCGGTGGACCCCAGACAGAGGCAGATTGTATAACAATAGCAGGAGGCTACTGCAGGACAGAGCACATTCACTTTAAGGGAAGGCATCTGTGGTCAGCACTGGTACTACACTACGGTCCGTCATAACAACGGCCACAGCCTACTCTGGGAGGGACATGGCCACAAACACTATGGATGACCACAAGGCCTTCTTCAGTTATGTTACACATATGGACCATATGCGTCAGATATGCTCTGTGTTAATACACACCTACTTAACATTCACCAAACACACGGATATTGGCAACAGTCTTGCAGACATGTTCGGTGCACGTATCCCACCTCCTTCACCCCACCAGTTGAAATATTTATCACAGCTGTATGTAACCTCCCTATCATCTCACATGTCCAGGTGAGGGCTGCCCTCAGCAGAGCAGAACACACAGCATCACTGTGACCTCATGGTATCCCTGGATGTGTGCTACCTGCACTCCGAGAGGACATACAACCGCATATAACACTGATAATTTATCTTGGCTGTACTACAGGATATGTACCTGGACAGTGGCATACAGTGACAGTGGTCCCACACCACTAAGGAGGCACCTCAACTGACCCTGGGAACTACCACATCATATGCATAACCGGCCTGGTCTGCTAAGCTATGGAATTATGCAGTATGGGATGCATATGCAGTGATATCGGGTACCTGCAGACACTTGTTCTCAGCCAGAGTGCCTTTGTGATGGGCTGATCCTGCCTTTTGAACCTGGCTGACCTTTCAAAGCAGTCACTACAGCCATTGCTGGGGGCAACGCACAGACAACTGCTGCCAGGATCATGGCCTAAGACTGATTGACATGTAATGTATGGTCATCCCCTTTTGGTGGAACTACGTACACACAACATATCACATGGACATACCTATAGATACAGACCTATGACACATTTGGAGGGTTCACAGTATGCACACTATTAACCTGCTACTTTGCATTACCTGTGTTTGTCGCAGCTGGTTGCGTTACCACTGCTTCTGCTTGCTGCTGCTACTGTCACTGCTGACAGCTTCGGGTGACAGAGTCACAGTGTATAATTTTTTTATTTTTGTTCTCTCTCTCTTTCTCTCTCTCTCTCTCACTTTTCTCTCTCCCTCTGTCTGCTTCCAGACAGTGCAATGAATGTATTGCATGTGTGGAGTGTTAGTACTGGATGCTTTTGTAGGTATCTGCAAAGGTCCATGTGATGGCCTCTGCACCAATTGTAAGCCAGCATTTGCTAATTGCATATAGCCAGTTGTGTGCTGATTGCAGTTCTCACTGTGATTTCAGGTCAGTGCTATAAAAGGGTATGTGGAATAGGCGTTGCCCTTTCAGATTGTAAGGGCAGGGACCATGCTGGTATGCTGTGGACAGTGTTCTGTGAGTGTAAAGGTTAGTATCTCTCTCATGATTCAGGCTGTGTTGTAGATTCACATTTCTCCATTCCTCTCTCATGTTCCCTGTAGTAAGTGTGTATGCACAATGACTCCTACAACTATATATAGATATATATTTATATATATATATGTACATATACATACATTTATATATGTACTTTAACTGACATTATTATCTACAAGCTACCAACTAGCATGGCTGTTTGTGTTCACACAGTACTATTGTGGGAATCCAGTAGTTTTGACAGTAATTCTACATGACACGCTTTGGGTACTACACATCCTATATTCCCTTTACATTCATCCCTACTATTACATGTTATATTTATTTTAGCACAATGTTCTTGTATAAGAGTCATGGCTTAGTGGTAGGTCATACAAACTAGTGTTTCCAAGATCCTGGGTTCGGGATTGACAGTGGGATTTTATTTTGCTTTTGAACTGAGTACAGGACCTGTCAATCAAAGTGACTAAGGCACTTTTAAGCAGTTGTAACCAGGTTAGCGCTGGTTTGCACGGAGCTCATGCATGCGCACTGGTGGTTAGCTCAGCACAAGCGCACACCACTACAACCACTTAACAGTGCTTACTCTGGCACACCAGCTATTTTCTTTGAAAGAAAGAAAATGGGGAGACAGGAAAGTGGTGAAAAAGGGGTCACAAAGAGGGTAAGACAATAGGGAAACAAGCTTGGGATTTGCAGGAGGGATGTAGGTAAGGCCCATAGCTGCCCATTTCTTCATCAGCAACAGCTGTGCATATGTATGTAATTTGGTGTGACATTTGAAACCTTCCACCTCTGAGAGAGGTGTCAGGACAACAATAATACTTGTTGTACAGCCAATTGTAATTGATAGATTCCATGTCCAGCAGACATGTGTGCAGAATGGGCAGCTATGTATGGGGCGTAATTTTTTGTGGGTACAGAGTGCCCTTTTTTTTTCAGGTGAGAGTGGTATGTCAGGTGAAGGAAGTCGGTACAGCTGAGGAGGTAGGTTGGGTAGGTAAACAGACAAGACAAACAAGACGCATACAGGGGTGGTGTATGACACGTGTGGGGGGGTGACACAATTAACGGGGATGGAGGTTTGGATATCCAGAGCCCATGAGCCCACAGATGGCAACAGTGGAACTGATATCCCCACCCATAGGCAGTTGCCACTGTTCCTTCACTGCCCAGGACGGGCTGTGTAGGCCGGGCAACAGGCATGCCCGTTAGTTGTGCCACCCATTCCTCAAGCTGGCGTAGGGGCTCGAGAACAGAGTCCCGAATCTCCCTATGCACCACAGTCCGGACGCTACGGAGGGTGAGTGGTGGTTCTCCTCTGGCCACATTTGCAGAGGGGGGCAAGCCCCATGCCCTGCAGCGCTTCCACCCGCAGGTGGCACAGGGCCACCGGAGGAGGGTCCGGACTCAGCACTAGTGCCAGGTGCACTCGCCAGCTGAGGTGGGAGAGGTGGGTCCGCTGGAACCCGCCTTCCCTGTCATGCTATGTTTTGCATTATGTCATGACAGTTTGGGTTAGTGACATATAATACCATTCACAATTAGTTGTTACAGCATGCATTAGTATTCCCATTAACCAAACACCCAGATATTCACACCATTGAACAGCGTGCATAACACATGCATAATTTGAACAGCAATACACAGTCCAACAACATGCAGGGTTAATTGATGGCAACAGGCCATCAGGTTTGGATGTATGAACAGGGCAGATGCATCAACGGCCATGCAAATATATATGACCCAACAGGACAAACGTCCAGGGGTGTTAATTGTGATTGCACATACCATTTTCACGTGGAATGGGTTATATGTGGTTATAGGGTGGGGTGAAGAAAATAATATTAACACCTTCAAATACCAATACATATGCTGTACATTTCTAATAGCTACAGATATATACACACTACTGTTCTAACTACAGTTTCCTATATGATAACTATTTCAACTTGGTGATAGGACTGTTACTGCAACATCAATATACATTTTATTGTTCTTCATACACATTCATATCTAGCTTTGTTCAGCTACATCATCCTGCTACATTTGCTTTATATAGCTGTAGACAAGTGTGGATGTTTGGTATATCAGACAATCATCCTATCTGCATATTGCAGACTGAGAGCAACATATCCAGATTTTGGTATACACATTCCAGATGCAGCAACACTTTGAACAGATTTCGCTGTTTGGTTTTGATTCTCACATGCATTTCATTCTGTCTTGACTGCAGTATACTTTATTCAGGGGTTATTACTACTGTATTGCTGGATTCATGACACTTTCTTACACTCTCTCACTTGCTTTCATTTTACTATTTAGGATGGTACTTACTTCTAGGCTTTATTGACATGTTTTACCTGTAGTTATTACAATCCTTTCCAGCAGTCTCACTTCTGTCATGTTTCAGTATTTCAACAGGGATATATTTCACACGTGATTTCATCATCTTCTACAGCTATACTTTTCAGCCAGCTGCAGGTTGTGTACTATTTTCCTACAGGTGGGGCATTTTTATTTCAGAATTTATGTCAGACAGTTTCATTTTTCGGTTTAACTTACAGGCTGAAACACACTTTTGTAATCAAGCAATACTTGCAGACACTTTCACACTGTTACTTGCACATTTTATTCCTTAGTGACTACACTGCACTCTTTTGCTGACTGTCATACTTTTATATTTCTTTAAAGTTACTGGTAGTGGATTACTGACCTGCCTGGTGGCGCAACCGCACCAGCCTATCGCCATAGGCTCTGCGGTTCGCAGAACGGACACCTGCAGCTGTAATATAAATGAAGTAATATTGGAATACACATCTCGATAATATCAGCTAGTTTAATTTCTTACATACATAATTAACTGTAACTTACTCAGTAGTGGGGCATTGGGTGTTTGCCGGGCCTCCTGGATCCAAAGGTTCAGTTGGTCCTGCTTGCATCTCTTCAGGTCCGCATGGTGGTGATGGACCTGCTCACCAGTCCTTGGAATCCCTGTGGCACTGGTGAGATCATGAGCCAACTGGTCCCACGCCTCAGCCATGTATGCTCCCCAGAGGACCTGGCCCTGCATGAGTTGGGCCTCGTGATTGTGGACTCGGAGCCAGACCATGTACCTGGACTCCTCAATGCCCCACCTCTGTGCTCGAAAGCAACTATCCTCTCCTACTCCTGTCATTCTGCCAGCAGTTCAGTTCTACAATCGTTTATGCTGTGTATTCCCGCCTATGGGGCTTATATAGTCCATTTTTCCCACACATATCTGTGATTGGCCAGTTTGGAATTGTATCAACTTCAGTAAACCTGCATTGTCATGCTCCAGTTTGTATTCATTCCTATATATTAGCTATTATTGCATTTCTAGGTACTGCTGTCATGGCTTAGTGGTTTGGTACCTTGACTATGGTGTATAGTATCCTGGGTTCGAACCTGGCCACTGCTTTTTATTTTTCATGACTGTCTAGACATGCTGAGGGGTGTGTCTGTGTAAAGGCAGTTTTGATAAGGCTTGCTCAACGTTGCCCATCGGTTAGCTTGTTTGCGCAGTGCGCAGCTCCGCGCAAACGGGGTACGCTGGTTTAAGCCTCATTTAGCTATCGGCACGCATATTATGCTCAGCTGAGCTAGGGGCATTTAGATTCAGCATGTTAAACCACTGCTAAGCTACAGGCACTCATTTTGCACCAGTTAAACCACTGCTCACGTACGGGCAGATGCACTCACCCTGTTAAACTGTAGCTCAGCTATGGGCACATCTGTCATTTTTTATTCTTTTGTTACCTCACATTTCTTCAATATAAATGGGCTATTTCATTACATTTTACATAAAATGTGGTTTTATGTGTACATATTTGTCAGGGACTTGTTTCGTGCTTATTTTGCTAAAACTAAAAATTGGTGTTGTGGGGGCTCGAACCATGAATGCCTGCTCTTCAGCCAACATCTCTACCGCTACGCTATTTCTTCCTGGCTTATTTTGCATATTTAGTTCTTATATGCTTTCCCACTGACTGCTAACTGTAGCTGCGCTACGCACGCCCTATAACGAAGCGCACTCACGGTTAAACATTTTTACAAATTAAAAAAATATATAACATGTTTATTTATATGTTTTCTGTTCATAGTCTGTGGGGGCATGTGTTGTGTTCTGTTTATTCACATTTCTGTGGACTCTGTCGTGGGTGTTTACTTTGGGCACTTTTCCTCTTCTGGGGGCGTGTCCGCTTACAGGGCTCGGCCTACGGACACGCCCCCTACTGTCTTACATGGACCGTTTTAGCCTTAGGTGTGATTCAGCATGCTCTCATGAATATGCAAAGCATGCTGACATCACTCCGTTTAACTGCAGCCTCCGTGTATGAGTTATAACTCTTACACGGAGGCTTCGTGAATCCTGCCCATTGTTTTTAAGTCTGTTATTGTCATTCATTTTTATCAGTTCTTTATTTTTAAAGATGCTGCCCCTTGCTTGTTAATTTTTACATCTTGTGTGCCTGTCTGTATTCAGTGTACTTTGTATATAAATGTGCCTTAGCATTTAGAGATGCACAAATATTCAAACTTTTTTTTATTTTATAACGTCTATACTTATAATTTCCTCTACTTCTTTCCATTTCTTTTCCATTTCTGCCCCATCATTAAAGTTCAGAGAAATATAAATTCTTATCAACTAAATCAATAATATTGTTTGTATAATCTTTCTTTAAATTTAGTAAATAAATCATTGAGAGCTACACCTTCTTAAATTTTATCTATAGTCAAATTCATTACCCTAATGCACTCCTCTCTTTAATATGTTCAATTTTAAATATTTGGGGTGTGTACTGGAAAAATGCAACAGAGTCACTTACCACTGCTTTTAGAAATTAAAGTACATGTTAAATCACCGGTTTTGTGTAAATTATAGTAATAGTATACATTTTTTTTTTACTTTTTTATTACAATAGACATTATTGATCAAATTAATAATAAGACTTTGATTAGTAGCAGAGAACTAATTGAGGTTACAGTGCAAAATTATCTTTCTGATGTAAATAATTGCAAGATGGTGATGCCAGTAATACATGTGGTAGAAAGTGAGAAAATAAACCATGTTATTAGGAATAATTGGAGAATTCTATCTGCAAGTCAAGATTTTTTCCTATCTTACAAACTTTTTATTATGCAAACCATTTGTTTCCAAACAGTACTATTGACATTACAGGCCAGTCAAGTGTGTAACATGGATTCATGTCAGATGATCAAGTTTTTGGAAACTCAAACTTCATACAGTTGAGACCATATGTTCAACTTTCCAAAGGCTTGAAGCAGTTGTATGCAGATCGTGCTACAGTGGCAGTCATGGAATTTACCCTCTTCTCCACTGTAGTGTGATGTTGGAGTTGGTATATATAATGTGCAACGGGGTGCCAGAAATGTAGATGTTTGTTGTTTTGTTTAGTTTGAGATTTTGGAAAGTCAAACATATTATTTTGACCATATGAAGTTTAAGTTTCTGAAAACTTGATCTTCTGACATAAACCCATGAACACATAGATTTACTAAATAATGGTCACAGGTCAAAACAACTTGAGTCAGTAGATTAATCAACTATTTACAAAACAGTTTAAGTAGTACTTAATTGGGTGCTCAGTGGTAATGCAGCAATGCAGTGTAACAGTCGAAACATAATAGGTTTGTAACCCAACTGAGTACCAGAGTGTAATGCATCTATTTACTTTTGTCCACATTGCCCAGTCATCCCCACTTGCATCATTATTCACAGCATTCAACTTCTTTTCTGTGACTGATGACATAAAAACCTTCAGTTCAGCTATCATGTGTGGGGTTACCTACTTCCACCAGTGGGATATGCATTTTCTAGAGACCAACTCAATGAGGTAGTGCAGATTATTTAGAAGACTAGGTGCAGAGGTGTTCAGAGTTATCCCCTGTAGAAATAAAGCTGGTGTTAAAACTATGTGCCTTGGCCCAATTTTATTGTATATTACTTGCAACCCCCTCTTGAAATCATTTAATTAAAGGCAATCCCAAAACAAATTTGTCCAATCTTATTTATAGTTGCATGTGGCACCACCATCAGTTAGAGGACAGCCTCTCTGAAAATCTTACTAGGCTAGATGTCATGTAAAAATATTTTAACTGACATTTCCATTCAGACAATCTATGCATAAATAAGGATATTGTATATCTAGGGGCAGATATTAAGGACAGCCACTCAGCTTTGTTTGTATTTCTCTGCAACTGTTTCTCCCATGACAGACTATCTCATTTATGGAGAGATTCCCCAAGGAGCATCAGCATATTGTAAGATGAAAAGATAACACCCTTCCTGTTAGAATTCACTCTCCTGTTGTCAGTTGGGCCATATTTGAGCAGGATAGAGTATTAAATTACTCCCCCAGTCCTGTTTAGCTTCTGATAGAGAAGTCATCCATCCTCTCACACCTGTAAGCTTTGACTGAATACTTGCCAGGTAAAAACTACCCTGCCATCCAGTAGTTTATCTCCATAATGCCACTGATTTGATGCTTACGATATAGTCCCCATGGTCCTCAGTTACTGGTGAGTCCAATTGGGAATAATTATTTTTCCATACTCCCTGATTCATTTAGTAGTTTGAATAGCAGTCATGCTATATTGTATGTCAGAGCATTTTCCCTGTAACATCTATATCATAAAATCAGTTAAACCCTCCCACCTTCTGAAAAAAAATGTTTTCAGGTATGTTAATATTAGATATCTTAGATATATCTGAAATCAGCCTCATTATGGCCACGTCAGCATGTATCTCCAAATCAAATTGCATAAAGGGAAGAATGATGAGTTGCTACTGAAACTGGGCCTCTCCCCCACCTGCATATAGTCTAATATGTTTGATATTTATTTCCTGATTTTACTCCAAAAATTTTGAGGTGACAATGGGATCAGGTTAGGAGGTAGTAAACAACCTAACTGTATTAATGAGAGAGGTAGGAATATTAATTAACTTAAAAGTGTTTCTAACAATTCTGAAACACATAGAAGACCCAAAGGACATGTAAATGTAACACATGTAATGTGCAGTTTTATTACATGCTCAAATAATGTATTCTACCAGTATGTCTCATGGATCACAAGGTTATCATAGTTGAATTTACAATTTGTAGTTTATGATGCAATCTGCATAATATGTAATGCATGGTATGTAGGGAAAACATCTAGAAATTTAAAGAGTAGAATTCATTAGTATATATGCCATTAAACAGAAAAGTGTTTTCAATGCTTTGTTCATACATCATTTAATTTGTACAAACTTTAAGAAATTTTTCTTTGTACCAGTCTACATACAAAGATGTAAGATGAGATCGGGATGATAAAGTAACTGTTAGAGAATTTAACTTGCAGTTAATGTTGAAGTCCTGTGTACCCCATATTTAAATGCAGCAGTAAATTATAAATATGTGTTAAAAGAAAAGATTATTTAATAGATAATGTGTAACTTGTAAGGTATTTATTTGTGTTTTAGCTTGTTTCTTAGGACATTTAATTATTGCAAAATATAAATCTGTTTGTTGGAAATGTTTAGTTGTGTGATTAAGTGCCATTGTGTATTTAAATGTCTTAATTAAGTGATTCAATCTGATGAAGTCATAATAGATATTTAAGTGTTATACTCTGATACTTGTATTTTTCACTGTATCAAGTTGAAACTATTTTTATTGATTTTCTGTCTATCCCCTTCGCTGTCTCTGTGTCTCTTAAATTTGATCTGTTTATTCTTGTAGTCTTAATTTATTTGCATACTCTTCTTATAAATTGATAATACCTGTTTAATCTAAATTCTTGATTTCTTATTGCCGTTATTTCAGTCTGGTCCTGTTGCTGTGGTTTATACATTTCTTCCAAAGACTCTTCTTTTTTTTTTGAAACTCTCTTCGGGACCATAATATCAAGCAAATTTATGTTCTTTTCTCATTAGTAAAACGACAAAAATAGCAAAATATAAGTTCCTGTTGTAAAATATTTGTTGAAATGTCAACTATTTTAGCAGTTCTCCTTTCTAGTAAAGACTATTTATTTTCAGCTTTTCCTTTTTGATTGTTTTTCTACTTTGCTCAACTGTTTTTCCCTCCTGCAATTCACGTTCCGTTTTATTTAACTGCTTTGCTTCCATACGGTATTCAGATGTTCTGCTATTCTCTACTTCATGAGAGTTTTCACAAGATTATTCTGTTTCAAATGCATTAAAATGACATTTTTTTGCCATTCATGATATGATTATTATTTTTTTTACTAATTGTGTCCCTTTTATCATCCATTGCTCTCATGTCTTAACTCATCAAAATCCTTTATCTTCTTGTAATATTATATCGCTAGATGTTCATCCTTGATGGCTCTTTTTCTTTGTAATGTTTAACTCTTCTACAATTTTGCCATCTCATATGTTATCTTTTTGATTAATTATTCATTAACTGCTCTAGAATTAAAGTTTTTTTCTGATGTACACTCCATTAGTCTGCAAACTTGCCTCCACTAAAAGGAGCTTTAACCAGTCGGACAGTCCTGATAATTAATGGCATGTAAGTAAATAAGTAATTGTCTACTTTTCAACTTAAATTCTGCATATCATACCTCTAATCTTATATGACAAACTTTAAAACCAGTTAGCATTCCTCCAAAGAAAACTCCCAACTTTCTTCATATTTTTTTCTGTTTTCTTTTCTTTAAATGATCTTCTAAGAGCTATAAATAGCATTATTTAGATCAGTTAAGAAAGTCTGAATCCTCCTTTTCCTCTGTATCTTTTCTATGAGTAATACTATCTGTTCATATTCTTCTTCTGGTAGATTTGTCAATGGTTTCTTTACATTCTTCCCTTGTGTTTCTTTGTCCTTCAAACCAAGCGCCTATGACTGCAGTGTGTATTGTCTTCATATGCTGTTTCTTGATCTTCCTTTGTTTATGACCTCTCTGAAACTTTTTTCTTTATCAAATTTACTGTTAAAGGAAAGTAAAATCCCATCTAATTTGTCTTCAAAATGTACTTCTGAATTTTAACTTTTCCCTTCCTACCTGCTATTCTTTATCATACTTGTCTGTTAATATATTTCCCTTTGTTTGGTACATTATAGCTCATGTATGCACTTGTATTTCCTTCACTTATTCTGTCCCTTCATATATGCAAGCATTTTTTCTAGTGACTCTACATACAGCTATAATCCCGCTTGTCATCACTAATCACATTGCATTTATTTACTCTTACTGCATAGTTCCAATGAAGACAAAGAAAAAAAAGTTTGTAAACTCTGTAATACATTTCTCCCTAAAGTTAATATCTAATAAAAAGATATTGAAACTAACGAGTTCAGCCTCACAATCTTGTAGTAGTTACACAACTGTAATGAAACACTCAAACGTTTACAAACATTCCACAAAATCTGGTTTGAACCTTCTAAAGTGATGGCAGTCATTTATTACCTGCCAATTAAAACTATTACTTCCAGCATTCTAAATTTATATATTAAATAACATATACTAAAACATGAAGTTCTAAACTCTTCCTCATTCAAGGGCACCATAAACATTTACATTATCACTGGCATTCAAATTTCATAGATTTAAAAATATTTTTAGACATCAGAAAGAAATAAAAAAAATACTTTAAGGCCTTCTTTTTTAAGAAAAGAAAACCCTGGCTTCTTGAGGGGCTTTCTTCCAAATGTTATGTAGAGCATACTACATGAGTAGCAATATCTGAGAGAATTCACGTTACAAAAAAGTGAAAAAAACAATGGTTATTTATTACACTGTAGGCTATGCACTGGTGTTAGTATCAAAGGCCTGTCTAGAAACATTGCATTTCTATTTCATATTTATTAAAGAAATGGTATTTTATGTGCCAAAGTGAATTAATATTATGTTCAAGCAATGGATTATATTTTGTAACCATGCAAGGTAGAACTACGGTGTCAGTGAGTGAACTGGTGAATTGTTTATCTGTATGATGGCCTTTCATTAATACACGATGAGAATACGTAACACACTGAAGTTTTGTGATATTCCACAATCAATGCATATTATGTGTATCATACATTCACACTATTTCAAAACAGCATTCATGTACAAAACTGTGAACGCTAGCTAGCAACTATGGCTGACAAAACTGCCTGCCATAATGAGATGCATCTAACAGCAACATGTTTGCCTGTATGTGACACAGATTTTACCGTAAATCGTTCTAATATGAAAACATAGCTAATACTCATAACTGCTTTACCAAACATTAATATTTCTGCAAGCCTTTACATTAGCCACCACATTTTAATGCTGATTTTAACACCTATGTCTTGCATATTCTACCCCACCCATGATGATACCATACTCCATTTTGCATAATTAATAGCAATATGGAAAATATGTCATATTTTCATAACATTTTGCAACCGATCCTTAATAACTGTAGCCCTGTATATCTTATGGTGTTTCACTATGCATTCCCATAAATTATGCCATTTTTAGACAGCATCTTCATCCAGCATGCACGACTGGCCATTTGTGAGATATTAGTCACAATATTAAAAAACAACTATTCAATACAGTATGCACAAGATGTATTTGTCTGTGCCCCTGTCCTATTTTTAACACCCATTGCTTGTGACTACCACCCTGTCATGACAATATCTACACAGTATTGTTTTTGTTACATAAATATTTTATTTATTTTATTTAACATTTGTTAACTGGGAAAGTCCATCTAGGACAGAGCCCATTTTCAGTGGAGGCCTGGGGGTGAAACACCCCAGACATGAATGCATCAAAAGTAATATTTTTAATAAAAATGTCTGTAATTAATTCAAACTCTGCACATTCCAGAGTGATGTTTCCATTATTGATGCTTACCTTATTCCAACAGCATGCAGATGGCACCTTGCTTTGTAGCCTATGAGTAACTTTTAGTTGGCAGTACTAACAGCAAAATAATATTAATACAATATTCTACAATTAAATCTTTATGTATTTTCAGTGCACCTGCCACATTTTACTGTCTGTTTTTTTTTAGTTCAACAACCACTTGTATATCCCTTGAAGATGGGTGTCACACTCCATTTTAACTTAATAAAGGAATCATGAAAAATATGTAATAGTTTCCAAAAGAATCTACAAACTCTCTTGAAGAATTTTAGCTTTGTGCATCTCACAGTGACATGGGCAGGTACTGTTTTCTGTATGGGAGACTGGTCATCATCACTTGGCTTGTTATTTAGGAACATAAGTCAAGTAAATATTTCATAATTCTTATAACCATCTCCAAACAATTTTCATTTACTCATACACTGCTCATTCCACATTGATCTAACAGTAATGCTCATTTAAAGATCATAAATCTATAATCATATCATCCTTTACAGATCATGTCTCATAACTTGTACATTGCTATGTAAAGGAACAGAGAAGAAATGAATTAAAGACTTTTGTGGCAATAAACATTTTATTGTACATCACTAATTACATTAAGAACAGCCTCTCTTAGATCATTTAGAAATTCAAGTCCTTCTTGTGTCATATTTACATAATCTGTTCAGTACAGCGCTTGCCTTCATAATGGGAGGAATGACGGCCGACAGTGCCACCCACATCTGCCATAAGGGATAAAATGAAACCATTTGTTGTTGAACAAACCTCCTCTCATCCATTACATGACCTTACTCCCCTCAATGTCATTCTGTGTGCACATATGACCACAACAGCCAAGTGTTTAGCTAGAAATGCAAGATGCCCTCCTCAAAAGCAATTATTCTGTCTTTGAAGTTGTATAATTGTGAAGTTACTATGTCATTTCCTCCAGTGTATAGTTTCAGAATGTCAATTACTGAAAAAAAACCTCCAGCATAATTTATGTAAGAAGTAAGGACATATACATATTATTTTTCACTAGTACTCTGTAAATATAACCAATAACTGAATGTGCCATGACCTCCAGAGACATCTGCTCTCAGTGGTGGAGTTTCTAAACCTTTATGAATATGTAGTTCCTAAGAAATAACTAGAATGGCAGGCTCAAATAAAGACGCTTGTCATAAATATATCTGGATACAAATGTATCTATCAATTTGTTTTCTGATAATGTGCTTTATCTTTCCAACAATATGTGCTCACAGAAAATATTTTACTTTTTGATACAGTCTTGAATAACCATGAAAGATGTAATATATCCGCTAGCCCGATTAGGTGTAAAACATCCTTAGACTGGGCTCCTACCCTCAAAGACAAAAATCAGCCGCATCTGGGATTTAATGAAAAAAATCAACTTCTAATGCCATTTTTATGCCTCAGCATGTACAACATGCACACACATTCCATACTCCTTTGTAATACAGAAATGCATACTATTTTTACATTTAAAGTCACACCAATATTATATATTTATAATATAAAGTTTGTTCATTTTACTTTGAAGAGAACCAAAAGGTACACAAACTTCTTTTTAGCCATCTTATAAATCAATGACTATTTTTCATGAAAGATAAGTCTGCCATTTGAATTTATACAAGACTTTCTCCCAAAAAAACAAGATAACCACCTTCTGTGGACATTTCTGAGTGTGATTTTGAAGAAGGTGAAAGGAAGAGGATTCCAAGATGGTCGCCGACTAGAGTGCCCCTTATTCCCGGTGCTCCTCACATCCCAGTTAATTACCGGCTTTTTAAACATATTTATAGCTGATATTTCCTGAAGATTTCTACATAGAAAGATTAAGGATCGTTAATACTTCGCTCCGACTTTGTTTATTTTGAAATACAATCAAATTTTCTCTTCATTTTACTTCAAAGTATTTTTTTTGGTCTCTACAATCTCCTGCCACGCGCTTACAGAAGGTGTTTAACTGTGCAATCTACTTGGCTGCCAAAACTGTTTCATGGGTATGGCTGGTACCTCAGACAATATGGAAACTCAAGCAACTAAGGCAAAAATCTCTACTATACTTTCTCCTGAGAAAGACACTGGCTCAAAACGTTTAAGGACCTCTAAACAAATCTCTGACACTAGTAAATTCAGCACCAAGGACAGAAACGTAAATCCAGAACCAAGGACAGAAACGATACTGGCTTCCATCTCGAAGATTTGAAGTTAGCGCTTCAACCTCTTCAAACTGCCATTCAGGGTTTTTCGGAACAACTCACAGAATTTGGTACAAACCTTAAACATATCTCGAATAGAATGGACATTCTTGAGAATAAAAACCAAGTAATAGAAATGAGAGTTGATTCCATAGACAGTGTCTTAAAAAACAAAGATGCCCTTTTAGCAGAGATGCAGGCAAAGATACTAGACTTAGAGGCGAGAAGTCACCGTAATAATGTAATAATAAGAGGGCTTCCCGAAATATATGAAAACAATAATCTCCTAACAGTTACCAAACAAATCTTTGGGGCATTGTTAAATCAAGAGTTAAGCCCTGATTCCCTGATTGTCAAAAGAGCACATAGAGCGCTGCATGTTCATCAGGATTCTGTAGTACCAAGGCTTATATATACTAAACTTCTAAATTTTCAGGACACTCAAAAAATCTTGGCTGCAGCAAGAAATAAGAAACTTTTTACGTGGAACAAACACAAACTGTCTTTTTCGCAAGACTTGCCTCTTCAGATAAAAATATGTAGACAAAAGTTGTCACCATTCTGTGCTGACTTGATCAAACGTGGAATCAAATTCCAAATGCGCTACCCTAACACGTTGACATTTACGTACAAAGACATAAAACACTCAGCAAAAGATCCTAAAGAAGCGAAAGGCATTTTTATGAAGTTGTTCAATGAGATTCCCGCTTTAGCCTCGTAAAATGCTAACAATGTTATATATGATACATGCTCTTGTTTGAATGTCTTAATGCTACAAAGATAGCATACTGTTTGTCTGTAAGTGAGTGATCTTGGTTTCTGGCTATTAATTTTTCTGGCTCTTAGGTAATGGTAGCGCATTGTCGGAGCTTCACGAAGTAGAGAGCACTTCAGTCAGAGGCAGCTTTATTTGTCTTTTGATGGGTGAGTTACGCTCTAAACTTTATTTGGTATGAAAATACTCACCTATTTAATCTTCCCAAGGCATATTTCTGATATATTGCTACCACAGATGTGTGGTCGGAATGTGAGACATTGAGGTTCGTGTATTCAGCAATGCCTGATTCAGAGTGATTCATCCGTTTAGTGCTCCCTTTAACATCCGGTCTCCAGGACTGAGGCAATCTATAATGCTGGTATACTTAGGGAGTTGCGTTATGATAGTTGATGTATCCTTCTAAGTACATAATGGCGATCCTCGAACAAATAATCTGGCTTTATCTTCTCAAATACAACTTTATAAGTATGTGAGGATCGCTGGACACTTTGACTAAGCCAGATATATGTCTTTTGACGAGACTTACAGAATTTTTAAAGTTCATTCTTGTTAACTTATGACATATTTTTTCTGAATGATAGATTGTAGTTATGTCTCATACATTTTTTTTTTTCTTTTTTGTATATTCGTGTGCATTATTTAGTTTGGTATTGAGTAAAAAGATTTTTCCATCATTCGCTCACTTCCGTAGCTGTTACGGGCAATAGAGGTACAATAACTCACAATGTTAATGTCTTGTTGGACATTGATAAGGTTATTGCTTATGTTATTTTATGGAGTATCTTTCAATACAAATTAGGATAACTTATGTCAATACTTTATCTAGTCAATATTTGGAGCAAATTTGATTCTTCTAGCCTTGTCATCTTTTAATATGCATGTATGATGGATTCTACACGCGTGAGATAGATTTTTAATTTATATAGATTGTGTTTCTAGTATGATTCGTATAGGAAACATAAGCTAGATAATTCTTTATTTATTTTAATGAAATGAAGGACTTGTAGTAGTAATGTCTTATTATTATACAGTCCTTTTTTATTGATATACATTCTACAGTTGTTTTAGGAGTTGTTCTAAATATAGCTTGTGTGTCACAGTCGGAGTGCCACATTCATATATTCTTATCTTATTGTAATTTAAAGCTAAATACACGATTTTATCTGTATCTATCACAATTTTAAATAGATTTATAGGAGTCTGGGAGTATATTTCTGACGGGGTTCGTGCTGGTTGGACATCTTGTTATTTATAGTTATGTAAATATGTATAGTTTGGTTATTTTGTTAATAGTCCTTGTTAGGACTTTTTATAAATTTACTTTGTGTATTTACGATATAATGGTAACCAGTTTTCTACTTTTCTTATTTTATCATTTCTGTTTTTCTTTTATAAGTAAGTGGGGGTGGTTAGGCACCGGGGGAGTCTTGAGGGATTACCTTGTAATGATATATATAAAAATCTTAAATCTAAACATTGCTCAAAACACTATATTTAGTAGGACAAAATCTTATATTATGTGCAACACACTAACAATATATATTACATTTTCCTTTTTCCTTACAACCTGATTTACAGAAGATGAGTATATTGAACATTGACTCATAGAACGTGAGAGGGATGAATAATAAAGCCAAGAAATCTCTATTACATCATTTAATTTTCAAATCCCAAGCCAATATTTGTTTCTTACAAGAAACTCATTTACCCAGAAATGAATGGTTTAAAGATGGGAATAAAAGGTGGATTAGAAAAATAATAGTGTCTGGAGATTCTTCCAATTCTAAAGGGGTGGCCATTATCATCAAACAGAACTTTCAGGGGGTCATTATTGAGGAGGATTACAACAATAATGGTAGATGGTGTTACTTTACTACCAAAATACATAATCTTGACAAACCATTTTTATTCTTAAACATTTAAGAACCTTGTAATCTTCAACACATTTTCATTCTTCAGATTTATAATATTATTTTATCTTTTAAAGATCATTATATCATAGTCGGGGGAGACTGGAATGCTATTATAAATCCAATTTTGGATCGCACTAGTAACTCGTCCTCCTATAATCATCAAGCATCCAATGCACTTGAGGAACTTATGTTAGATCTTGATCTTATAGATCCATTACAATTCACTAATTACTCTACTAAGAAAGACATATTTACATATTATTCAAAATGTTACAACACATGGTCAAGGTTAGATTTCTTTCTTGTATCAGCTACTATATCTCACTTTATAACTGATTTCTCTATTGAGCCGAGGTTTCTCTCAGATCACTCAAGAATTTTGTTAAAGTTATGCATAGTTTCAAATACCTCTTTATCATCAAAATGCAGTACGTGGACATTAAATAATAACTTGCTGTCTAATAAGGAAATCAAAATATGTGCTGAAATAATTCGGGAAATGGATTTGAACCTAGAGTCAACTAAGATTCCTTATGATATTCAATGGGCTGCATGTAAGACTAAAATAAGGGGGATGCTTATTAGTAAGGCTTCATTTCTCAAAAAATATTATAGAAATAAAGAGCTTTTCCTTAAAAATAAGATTTAGTCTCTTGAAAATAATTACAGAGTGAACCCTATTCCTTCGATTTATAAGCAATTAATAGATTCTCAAAAGCAACTGCTTCTTTTACTTCAACACAATCTTTCTATATTAGAACAAAGGCTTTTAGCTACTTATTCTGAATGGGCTCAGGTGCCTTCTAAAGCTCTTGCACGGATAATTAAAAATAACCTTACCAGACATAGGATATCACCCATACAATTCAAAAAACAGATATATAGCACTGATAAAGATATAATGTTAATCTTCACTTCTTTATACACAGACTTATATTCTAAGACCCCTAATCCTACAACTAAGAATCATATTAATGATTTTCTGGGTTCTATTGTATTTCCCAAATTGAGTGATGAATGTCAGAAATCTCTATCAGCTCCTTTAACTATTCAGGAAATTTCTGAGTCTATTGACAGACTCAAAAATGGTAAATCGCCTGGCCCTGACGGTTACACGGCTGAATTCTTTAAAGCTTTCAAAACAGAATTAGCCCCCTTTCTCCTTAAAGTATATAACTATATACAAACTAATAACATTTCCGATATGCATTGGAACATTTCAAAATCCATTCTAATTCCAAAAAACAATAAAGATAAATTGGATCCACACAATTATAGGCCTATTGCATTAATTAATATAGATATTAAAATTTTAGCCTCTATTCTTGTTAACAGATTAAAAAAGGTTTTACCATTTATAATTTCCTCAGAGCAAACAGGCTTTATGTCCCATAAACATGCATGGGATAATACTTTAACTTTTGAATCCATAATACATTTCACCAAATTTAATAAGAATCCTCTTTATGCATTGTTTCTTGATGCTTCGAAGGCCTTTGACAGAGTGAATTGGGAATTTTTATTTCAAACTATGATTTGTTTTAATCTACCTACTATTTTTATAAATTTCATTAGAATGTTGTATAAAGACTCTTCTACCATATTGCATATAAATTGATGTACATCTAAACCGATTAAAATTACTAGTGGTACAAGGCAGGGGTGCCCACTTTCTCCTTTTCTCTTTAATTTATATATTGAGCCTTTATTACTTTATCTAGTACAAAAATCCTTTCATAGAATTCCTAGATTATTGAATACAAATCTGCTTTTGTCAGCGTTTGCGGATGACCTTGTCATTTATTTTCAAACACCTATTACTGATCTTAAAAAACTGGTTAACTGTTTAGATTTATTTTCACTTGCCTCTGATTATCACATTAATTTAAATAAAACTCATATTCTCCCAATAAACCCTCTAGCTCATAAACTATATTTTTTTCATGACTCTCCTTTTAAAATTATGTATGGAGTTAAATACTTAGGTATTCATATTGAACATAACAGTTTATCCACATTTCAAAATAACTTAGCTAAGTTGTGGTCTTCAATATTGTTGGATTTACGTAGATGGGAAATTTTGAACTTATCACTTTTATCTAAAGCTGCTATAATTAAGATGAATATTTTGCCCAAACTTCTTTTTCAATTCAATTCCTCAGATCAAATTATTCCTAAAAATTTTTTTGTTAAGGTTAATAAAGAATTAGCCAAATTTATATGGTATCCTAGATCAGTTAGGATTTCATACTCCAAATTGACAATACATAAAAATAAGGGAGGGTTGGGTTTGCCTAACTTTTATTTATATTATCTAATTATTTCAGCCAACAAACTTTTAGTTATCTCTAGAATGAATCCTTCTAATTACAGCCAGTATCCCAATTGGGTGAAACTATGGCATCAATACATCATATCTAAAAATATTAATCCTGCAGTCCTTCCTTTTCTAACCACGGATATCATAAACACTCTTAAAATTTCTAATTTCCTAAGACATAAAGCAAAAGCTTTCCAAGAGATTTTGAAATTCATCAACCTAGATGCTGTCTCACATGTACTTCAGCATTTTCACTTAAATCCTAACTTTAAATTAAATGATGACCTTTTTGATTTCACAAAATTTCCCCGAATCAAAAATCTCAAGGTTTGGGATCTTTTGAATTATAAAGATAAACCTTTGTCAGATATACGTAACTTACTTAAGGTTAATCACACTTATACCACAACTTTACGCCAATTAAGAGAATTAGCTTTGACTAAATTGGATCATATAAATCTGAAGAAACAAGACTTTAATAATCTAGACACGATAATCCAAACACTTTTGCTCCCTAATAAAATGTTATCCAAATCATACAAGTTATTAAGTAATTCAATACAAGATTCCCAATGTCTCTTTTCCAATTTTTGGGATGAACACAACCCTAATTTATCGGTAGATCAGAAAATATCCACTATTAAGATCACTCTAGATTATTCACCTTTTAAAAAATTGTTTTATACCCAACTGATGATCAAAAATAATGCATATCTCACACCCTCCAAACTCAACAAATTCAATGCTAGTAATGTCTTCTTCATGTCCGTGCTGCGCTTTTCCGAAAGCGGACCTTCTGCATATTTTCTGGTTTTGCAAACATTCACATAAACTTTGGACTTCTTTGAGAGTGAGACTACAGAGAATGGGTTACCATAAATCCACTTTAACCTGGGAATTAGCTATCCTTCATATACCTATGTTACAGTTATCTAAACTAGATACACGTGATTATTTATATTTGCTCACTGATAAAATTTTATATTTCCAAAAATTGGCTTGACCGCACCAAATTAAATTGGAATGGCTTTAGATCTTTAGCTCACTCTTATATTGCGGCACATAAAACTTTGGCAAAGAGTCCTAAAAAATGGCTTTTAATAATAAAGCAATTGATAAAGTTCTATTTATTATTAACAGTGATTAGTAGTCTTGTCTTGTTGGTGTGTTGCATAATTTTTGTTTACCCTTAATCTTGCTTTTCTAAATCTCTCTGGAAATTTAAATACATTATAATAAGATTTTCTATGGTTACCATTTCTCTTACATATTGTATATAGTTATAGTTGTTTAGCTGATATTTTTAGTTCTAATGTTCTCTTACATAAGCTTGTATAACTTTAACTAATTCCTAATTGGAAAGTTTATAATGTGTGGTTTATACCGATCTGATGTTATGTTTAGTAAAGAATAATTTAATAAAGAGATTTTTGATAAAAAAAAAGAAGGTGAAAGGAAAATTGGCCTCAATAATGAAATTCAGCTTACTGTTCATAGACACAGTCACTGCCTGGCTTGTGTTTTTCATACATACCCTGCCTCCCTGACTCACTCTTCCCATTGAAATATACCTTCTGTGCACCCATCTAAAGTCAGGGTGTGAAAGAAGTTAAAGAAGAAAATGGGCCTGTGATGTACTTTAACTTGTAGTTTTCAAACACTACACACTAGAGCACACTAAGGCAGAACAATGAGAACTTTTCATCCTAAATTCCATTTGTTTGTATCCAGAGACTGCCCTTCCCTTAACAGATAACCAGTCCAATGCTAAACTTCTTAAAATAACTGCTCCTTAAGCTCAAACCTTGCACTAATTCCCCTGACAACCTACCCCCTCCCAAACAAATTCCTACATATGATAGCAAATTCCCTTAACAAAGCCAATCTGGGATAGGTCCAGTGTCTGTAAGTTGCCAGTGTCCTTGTTGATCATTTCAATGATAATTTGTTGCATGGCACTGCATATCAGACTTGTCAGACTGCTGGGTCTGTAGTTCCTGGGGTCAGTTGATGGTCCACTCTTATGAAGGGAGATGACAGTTGCAGCCCTCCATTCATCTGGCACTGAACCTGTTTTGAGGCTGTAGTTGAAGAGTTCCTCATGTGATCTCCCTAGGTCATTTTTTAGGTTATTTATCAGGCAACCAAGGATATTGTCAGAGCCCATTGAAGAAGTGTTTTGGGCCTTAATGAATGCCTTCAGGACTTGCTGCCTATTGATACTAGATGAGATGCACTAGAGAGGATTTCATAGGAGAGATTGGGGAGTGAAGTTACAGCTAAATTTATCAGCCAGTAGATTCCTTATGACATCCTGGTCAGGGAAGGTTGTGCCATTTATGACCAGTTCTGTGCACTGCTTAGTGTTACCTTTAAGGTTCTTGACATAGCTGGAGAAGGCTTTGTGATTGTGCTTAGCTGGGAGGCTATCTTGACCTCATAATCAGCCTTGTTGGACTTTATTAGACTACTTAGTTTCTTGTTTAGTTGAATCAGAGAGCGCTTTTCTCTATGAGAGTTGCAGTATGATAATTGCCCTTTCTGATTCTGGCCATGACTTTTTTTCTTTTCTTATATACTCTGTAAGGTAAGGATTCCACTAGTGGGGTTTGTTACTAGTGTTAGATTTGGGCTTACTTCTGGTTGGTACGGCTCACCTTAATGCAGCCATTTATATGTTTTTATAGGATTTCTGTGAATAATTCTGCATATGTAACTGTGCTCTCGGGGTTTCAGGAAGCAGTGAATTTTGATAGAGTATCACTTAATAGGATGTAGTTTCGTTTTGAATTGTTCCTGTTATGGGTTTAGCTGGGTTTTCTGGGTTGATTTTTGTTTTTAGGAGGAATAGCTTTGTGCGACCTTGCCAATGAGAAAGTGACACAGGAGAAGGTGTGTTGATGAGTACTAGGTCCAGTATGTTTGATGCTCTGTTTGGAGTGTGTACTACTTGTTCCAGGTTGGTAGTGTTGATCTAGTCCAGGAAATTTTGTACCTATGAGTTAGAGGCAATGTATGATTCCCAATCTGTAGAGGGGTAGTTAAAGACTCCCATGAATAAGGTATTTGATTGGATGGTGAGCACCCCTAATAGGTATATGCAACAGTTGTGAGCATCCTGGGTTATTGAGGGTGACCTGTAGCTGGCCAGCACATGGTAATAAACCTTGTCTATGGAGACTTGGATGTAGATGAAGTCCAGGGAATCATTCTATTTAACAAAGCTGGAGTTAAATTTGTTGCTATTTGAGATCAAGATAACTCCATGTTTAGCCCCTGTCTGTGCTACTGTTGGCCTAAATGTGTGGAAGGAAGTGTAGCCTTTCAGTGCCGGAGTACTTTCTTTGGCTTTAAACCAATTGCTGGTAACAGCACTGGTGTCCACATACACCTGCATTAGTAATGCTTTTAGGGTGCAGAATGTCTGGTTTAGGCTCCTAGTACTGAGCACTAACACCTTAAGGTTGCTTTGACTTTTTTTTTTTTGGCTGTGTTGGTAGAGTTTTTTCATTTTGACATTATCTAAAAAAGTCGCAAAGTTTAGTGCAGACCATACTTAGCAAAGCAATCTGGTCTGTTAACCATGTCCTCCCGTGCTGACAGATATTGAATCCCTCTGGACTGACACTAGAAACTAAGCCAATCATTAAAATCAGTCATTTTTTGTTATTGTGGCATCGTCTTTGGTGAAGGTGGAATGCTTCTCAATGCAAGGCAGAAAGCTGTCTGTGACGTGTATTTACAGATGTCCATAATGTCTTTTTTCATATAGTCCAGTGGGGTACATCACAGATCATTTATACCCACATGGACTATGATAGAATCACATTGGTACCTATGGTGCAGTGACTGGAGTGCATGTGTGATATTGCAGATCCTAACTCCAGATAGGCAACTAACCATTAACTTCTCCTTATGCAGCCTAGTGAGAGGGGCATCTGTATGTCATACAATAGAACCCCCTAGGTAAAGTGTTTGCTTGCCTTATGGGCTTTGTTCTCGGGGGATAATTGGGTGAAGGCATATGTGTGGGGTTAGGTGGTTTTGCTCTGTACTCTAATGGTTGCTAAAGATAGGTGTTGCTATTTAATGGCTTAGGATGTATTTCATGTTTGGGCAGGTTTCCTTTACGTGAGTCAGTATAAGGAGGTTTGTGTGTGTGGTGAGAAGTATGTATGAAGGATGTAATGTGTGTGTTCTTGACAACCCTGTTTGTAAATGAGACTTTTGCCTCCATGGAAGTTATTTATGTACATCTCTCTCATACTGTGTTAGTTTCTTTAAGATTAAAAGATTGTCTTAGTACATGAAACAATTACTACATTGTCTCAGGATGCCCATATCTACCAAACTGGTCACAAAAACATTAGAAAATTATTGCACATCCATGTTGCCAGGACCTGTATTAGGGTTGGGCTATTATGGTTTAGGGGCTTGGATTTATAGTGCTCACCTGCGTGTTGTCTAAGGTTAAGGTCAGATGTTGAATAGTAAAATGATGTGGTATTCATGCTGTTCAACATGTTAAGTAGCCAACCTAAGCTTAGCTTCACACAAAGCTTTTCTGTGTTACAAGTTAAAGTCCAAAAAACTAGCTTTATAGGTAAATTTTGCTAAGTTTGGTATTATATAGGGCACTGCTAACCACCACTGCACAGTGAGCAACTCCCCACAAATGTGCCTTATTTATAGCAGAGAGGAAAAAGCTGAAAACTAACTCCTGTGCCATCTGAACAATAAGTGACTACACTGTGAGCTCTCTGGATTGTTTCCCAACTCAAAGAGACCAAGTAAATACTTTCTGCCACAAGATGGATGATCCTGGAATTTCTTAATATAAAAGTACATCAAACATTAATCTCAAGTACAAATCAGCTATGTCCCCTATAAAAGCCTTCTGGCAGATGAAACAATCTAACTTTAAGACTCCCTATGTGTTTCCCAACTCAAGTGAGACCAGTTACCTTTCTATTGACACTGGAATTACAGTCCCAGTCTTCTTAACATAAAAACACACCTTGGTTAGCCAAAAGTAAAAATAGCCAGTTAGCTACAACAAGTAACTGTCTCTTTAAGCCCCTTTATGTGTTTCCTAACTCAGACAGACCAGGCTACCTTTCTATTCCCAACAGAATTGCAGTCTCGTTCTTTTTATTGTAAAAACACACTTTAGTTAGCCAAAAGTGAATAAGGTATCAGAAACAAATCAATCAGCTATCTACAACAAGTCATTTTCAAATAACCCTGCCTGTGTGTACCCCAACTCAGACAGACCAGGCAACCTTTCTACTGCCACTAGATTGCAGTCCAAGTCTACTTAATGCAAAGACACACTTTAGTTAGCCAACAGGCACCAGAAATAAATCTAACAATGAGCGACAACTAATTATAAGGTGATTCAAAGACAACACACACACACACACACACACACACACACACACACACACACACACACACACACACACACACACACACACACACACACACACACACTTTACCTTCAAAGTATACTAGCAGACTAAGGACAGGACCTTCCCAGTTTCACCTGTCAGCACCCAGTAAGATAAGCAGAGAAGATAAGACTGAGAGGAGCTTCAAGGGACAGTTGTACAGAAGATGAAACTGGGTGCAGCTTCCAAGGTCAGATGTGCAGTAGGGGCAGGCAGCTCAAATGCTTCCCAGTTTAAAAGAACAACAGGAAAAAAGGGGGGGGTGGATGAGAAAAAAAATGTAGAAGAATGATAGTGAAATGCAATAAAATGAGTGCCCTCTCAGAAATTATTTAAATGCTTAGGCAGAGCACAAAAAACACTAGAAAATGCTATTCTCTAAAGCACTGCAATTATAAAAATGCATTAAATTAAAGTAACTTTAACTTCAGATACAGAACAAACGCAACATGAGAGCCAAAAAATGATTTAAACTGTAAGATAAGTGTAGTATTTTAAATGTGGCTTAAATGTATTTCCCTGGAAGCAAAATGTAGTCCAAAAGATTTGTTTTCAAAGATGGCCGAGTGCTTGTGTAATGTAAAATACTGGGGGGGGGTAGATTGTTTTACGTTTGAAAAGTTACTACAACACAGAATTAGATGAGTAATGCTGATAACTTAATTGCTCAGAGAAATAACAATGGATACTGTAAAAATGAAGTCAGTTTATAGCTGTAGCTTCAGATTCAGATGAGAAATAGTAAATATGCAATAAATGAGAGCCACTCAAAAATGATTTAAACACCTAGACAGAGGACTGAAATGACTTGTAAACACTATATTATAAAGCATTGGCACTATTAAAATGCCTTCATTTAATAGCTATAACTTCCTTTACAGAATAAACACAACAGGAAAGACACAAATCTGATTTAAATGTGGGTTATATCTACTTCCCTGGATTTAAAATGTAGTCCAAATGCTTTGTTTTCAAGCTTCCAAGCTTCCAGCAGTCCCAGAACTATACCAGCAAAAAATGAACTGAAATGTAACTCATGAACCCTCTGGCCAGTAGACAACAATACTTCGAGCCCTTTAAGAGTGCTTCACAACTCAGATAGACCAGGCAAACACCTTCTGCTACAAGATGGATGATCCTAGTCCTCTTTATTTTTTTTTTTAAATAAGAAATATCTTTATTAAATTATCACATATGACATTGACAATCGTACATTTATATAAATGAAAACAAACCACACTGACATAATTTTAGTTGCAAATATTATACATAATTTATAATCTATCCAGTCATTGTCAGTGAAACATTACATAGATCATTCAAATCCTGCCTTCTTTTAAACCTCATTCCTCCTCTACCTGTATTGTTCCTACAGTTCTCATTTTTTCTATGTAATTTGCTCCTTCCCTTTTCTAAAGATCCCAGTTCCAGTTGTTTTATCTCATTATTATATTCACTACTTCTAGTACAGTTGGTTTAGATTTTGATTTCCATTTACTAGTAATTGGTTTTTGACAGCCATCATAATTAGACTCAACAAGGCCTTACTATGTCTAGGCAACTCCGATTCTGTATCATAGCTCAAAAAAAAAAAAAAAAAAAGAAAAAAAAAGAAATTTCTTTAGTTACACCAATTTGCTTAGTCAGTGTCTCTGACAGAGTAGTCTGCAGAGAATCTTTAAAGTCTACAAACTCATCCCAGAAAATATGTTCCCAGTTATCTTTTACTTCCCCATCACAACTCCAACATTTGCTATCTACCTGAGGAAAAATTATTTGGATTCTACCTGGGGTATAAAAATACCTATGTAAACACTTCTAAGCAAAGATCCTAAATCTTCTAGACTTTGTTCCATATTTGGGAGACATACACATTTCCTGCCATTGTTTCTTTATGAATTGCTTATCCAATCTCTTTTCCCAATCCTTTCTAACATACTATGATTAATTCTTATAGTTATCATGCAATATTTTATATGCTCTACTGATTATTCCTTTTTTAACAGCAGCTTCTGTTCTAGATTTTACTAAAAGTTCTACCTTCTTCTGGTATTTCACTTAGGATCCCCCTGTTTTTTTCTCTTTGCCTATACTCTGATATCATTCCTTGATAGGGAAGGCAATCTCTAGCCTGCAGTTCTAATAAATTCTTAGTCTCTTCCCATTTTATTACCATTTTTCTCTCTAATTATTTGCTCCCAGTACCTTGGTTCTTTTGTCAGTTTTCTCCATTAAATTCCATTGTCTGTATCCCTAATTGCAGTCATCCCTATTGTCAAAAGCTCCTCATTGCTATGATGGTGTAGTGGTTAACTGCTGTGACCGTAGTGTACAGGGTCCTGAGTTTGAGCCTTGCAGATGCAGTTTATTTTACAGGGTTGGGAGGGTGGCCTAATGGTTAAGGTGCTTGCATGACAAACACAGGGTGCAGGGTTCAAGTCTCACAAGGGATAATTGGCTAGGCTTAAAATGGCTCGCAAGGGCAGTTAGCTTAGTACTAACCTATATTTCTCTATTCCCTTGTTGGCTTAGTTCTTAGAATACTTTTGGCTACTTTATGAATATAATATTCTGTATGGTTATTGCTATTCTCCTTAAAGATCTGCATCCAAAATCATAGTCTCTCCTTGTTTCTTGAGCTTCCCAACTGATTTCATTATCATCCCTTTCCACTTTGAATTATAGGTTTCTGCTTGTGCTATGTATAGGAGCCATAAGTGTGTAACTCGAAATACCCTTCAGATTAACTAATCCAAAAACCGCCTTATTCTGTTGGAAGAATCAGTTTATCCCACTTGACTCTTGCCTTGTTTACCTCCCATATAAAAATCCTTCAGCTCTTTATTAATTGCTATCCCAGTGGCAGCTGGTGACTTCAAATCAAAGGGGGGCTGCAGGAGCCAGCTGAATGGGTGGGGTCAAGGGGAAGGGGTGTGACCAACCAGAAAGGGGAGGAGCTATGCTCAAAACCACAAAAACTAACTTTAATTAAATACACTCCCCTGGGTGGCATGGCAAACCATCATTATGAGAGTCCAATCAAGACAAAAATAAGTGTAGAAGAATAAAAATATTTCAATGCATTGGCTGCATGACAGCTTACTTAATATCTAGATGGAAACAAAAGGTTGTGAGGCATGAAAAAATAAATTACTTTTTAAATACATTACTGGAATGCCAGTCAAAATCAAGTACAAGCAAAACCAGAAGCACTCAACTCAAACCACTTCTCCTTGCACTGCAGTTCTAATTATAATTTATATTCAGCTTTATTAAAGTGCCAAGTAACATGCTGAAAGTAGAAATCTCTGTGATGCCCCCACTTGTAAAAATGTTTCTTATCCAAAAAAGACCTGCTGCCTGACAACTATCTACTTGTTTCATGGGGAAAACATGTAAGTAAAAAATGAAAAGCAAACAAGAAACAAGCTCAAGATACATTGCTTAAAGGATTACTGTACAGGTTATGGACCACACATGATTGGCATTCTGTTTAGTTTACAGGTAAAGTCTGTAGAGATGACTGGAAGTCTCCAATAAGTGTAATGAGCTTTTTAAAATAATGGAATCCTGTCCTTTAATACCCAAGGCTTATACATTATCTAGTCAAGTATTCTCTGCATGGCAACAAAAGAAAGGCTTTCAATGTTGGCAGTTCTTTAACAGTATGCTTATTAAAGCTTACTTGCATCTTATGATCTCAGACAAGCTTACATTATGGTCATTAAAGCATTGCTACTTAAACACAGAGCAACAGGCACTTTGAGTAATAAGCATAAATCAACAGTACAAAAATATGACAGAAACCGGACCTTTCTGCAAAATCAAGGACAGATGAAAAGCCACTGTAGTACTTGTGTCTACCTTGGATGGGGGACACTGCACATTTACACTGCATAACTACTCCTTGCCTTGCTTGGACACATCCAGAGTCAGTACATGGTGGAGTGGGGTGCAACAAGTATGTCACAATTTGAAATGACTCTGGCTGACTGTGATGGCCCTGACACGTGTCATACCTCTCAACCTCAGAGCAAGAAATCTGGACAAAGCCATACACAGAAGTGGGACAAATGCCCACAAATAAGGACAATTTTTAAATATTGCTCTAATAAACTTAGAAAGATAATAGAATAGGTCTTGCATTAGTATGACTTTTCTGAAGGGTATAAAATCTGAAACTCAAATGTCTGCCATTATTTTCTAACTTCTGTCTTTAGTGATTTGTCACTAATTTGCCAAAAAACACAATTTTATGAAAAATGGACCAAATGTGATGCAAAAATATAAAATAGCCACACAATACAGCTGGGAACCTGTCAAAGAAGGGACACTTTAATATTAGTACTGCTAACTTGAGCAACTGACAAAATAAAAGAATCTACATGCATTTCAAGTAATCTATAACTTTGATTATTACAGTTATTTCTTAATTGTAAACCCTCCATGTTTTCTTCCAAAATTTCTATTTTGCAGAGGGATTATTAAAGAGCAACATTTTAAGCCAAAATTGGAGACAGTTGAGAGGTTGGCTATGCCTAATTCTATAAAGCAATTTATTTGCATGTACCTCTCAACCTGTTAATGCAGTAAATCTGAACAAGGCCAAATATACTGGGGGAACATATAAACAGTACTAAAAATTGCTCTTGTATAAATTGAGACAGTTGATAGAATAACAGTTCTTTCTTTAGCATGCGTTTTTCTGAAGGTTATGGTCTGAAACTCAGTGTATCATTATTTAGTGACTTAATTTCTAAATGATTTGCCAGAAAACTACAAATTTTATGAAGAACAAACCAAAAATAAGAAGCAAAAATCTATTAATTCTTTGAAAATCTGGACAGTTGGGAGGTATAGTTCAGCTGGGCCTGTCTGAGTTTGCTGCCCTTCCCCCCTGACAAAATCACAGTTGAAGAGCCTCTGCAGCCATTCCTATGAACCATTACTTGGCTATTTCACTCCATTTACCATAAACACTAATGTGCATACTGCTTTACTTGTATGATGAGTTGGACTTCATTTGAAAGTTTTATTTTGTATTTTACAGCACAAACACTAAGTCATCTACTAAACAAAGCAATGCAGTCTCACAATGAAAACTTAGCATTAAAACTTACTTCTCTGCTCTTGAAACTCACATTCATTGAAACAGCATTGAAACCCACATTCAAAGAAAATACATTTTGCCAGTGGCAGATAAAGATTAATTTTGGGCTGTTTTCAAATCATAGGCCCCTTGCATATGAAACATACATGTGCTCTTTGATACACCTTCCTCATTGTACTAAATTATATTCCTTGTACAATATATTACAGTTGTTAGAGGGCATTTTAAATTTGTTTTGAACATTTTTCCAGTAAACAATGAAACAAAATGCATGCACCCATAATGACAAAACTGCCCAGTTCAGAACATTTATCATAAAGTCTACTCAGACTTCCAGTCCACCATTATCAGTAAATATGCACAATTCTACAGTCCACCATTATCAGTAAATATGCACAATTCTAAAGTCCATTATCAGTAAATATGCACAATTCTACAGTCCATTATCAGTAAATATGCACTATTCTACAGTCCATTATCAGTAAATATGCACTATCTCTGAAGAAGTAAAAGTCATCTAAATAATTCCACATTAAAGAAATCTGTAACTAATGAAGAGGTTGCTGCTAGCAAACACCTTTATATTTCATGGTTTCATCGAAAAATAAAGTGCCTGTTGCCCCTCAGGAATAAATTGCCTATATTACATTAAAAAAAAGATAAGCTAGTAATATCGCAAGAGGAAATGGATGGCAAACTGATAACAAACTCATAGCTAGTATCTTCACCAAGGAGAACATTCTCAGTACAGCAGCATCCACCCCTTGTGGGAGTAGAACCCACAGCCTTCTGCATCAAAGACAAGTACACAACTTGTTGTGCTATTAACAAGGCAAACCAACTTCACTTAAGCAGCACTGAACTTCTGTTCGCCTGCAGCTCTCAGCTCCTTGTAAAATCTACTCAATACTCAACTTTGCAGCACAGGAAAACTGGAAAAAGCCAAAATGTATTGGGGGTCAAAAGCCCAAAAACCAGGGACACAAACATTGCTTGTATAATCTTGGAAAGTTGCTAGAACCATACATTTTACTGCCAAGCTCCCTGTGCAAAACAGAGCAACATACCAGTACGCCAAATCAGCTGCTTTGTAAAAGAGGAAGACTGAAACTTAAATGGCTATCATTTAGTGAATTCAGTTCTCACCATAGCTGTCAACCTCTTAGTACAAAACACCTGGACAAACCCAGTAATGAGGGAATACAGCCCTCAAACATTCAGTGAATTCAGTTCTTGACATAGCTGTCAACCTTAGCACAAAAGACCTGGACAAAGCCAATAATGAGGGAATGCAGTCCCAAAAATGGGGAAAAATTTCAAATATTCATCTTATAAACTTAGAAAATTGCTAGAATAAAAGGTTGTGTTAGAAAATTACTAGAATAAAAGGTTGTGTTACTATGTATTTTCTGAAGAACATGAAGTCTGAAATTCAAATGCCTGTCAATTTTACTGCTGACAGAATAAAAACAATTTTCAGCAGAGACCCAGGGAGAAATACTGCCAACATGTCTTTGTAAAATGACGGGGCACCAGAGCAAATCCACACAAACACAGGGAGGAGATGCAGACTCCACACAGAAGGCACACCAGCCAAGAATCAAACCAGAAAACCTATAGCTGTGAGGCAACAATACCACCACTGCACCATCAAATATGCAAAGACTTAAACATTCAGAAACCTGAAGTCTGAAATTCAAATGCCTGTCAATTTTATTTAACATTTGTTAATCAGGACAGTCTGACTTGGAACAAAAAAAAAATTCAGCAGAGGCCCAGGAAGAAATAATGCAGACATGTCTTTGTAACATGGGAGGACACAAAAGCAAACCCACACAAACACAGGGAGAAGATAAAGACCCCACAAAGAAGGCACCCCAGCCAAGAAGCAAACTTGAGAACCTGCAGCTGTGAGGCAACAATGCTACAACTGCCCCATCAAATATCAAGCATTACAATATTTACAAACCACAGATATTATGAGGAACAGATCAGATCAAACATGAGGCAAAAAATCTGCAGTTTTTTTCACAAATGGTGGTGGGTAGGGAATTAAGGTCTTTAAAACCTGCATACAAGGTACAGGATTCAAGCCTGAGGTATTCCCTACCACACACACAAACACCTGTAGTAGCAAACCACAAAAACTAAATATACTGCATTGGGTGCCAAACAGTTGTCATGAGAGTCCAATCAAGACAAAATGAAGTGTAGAAGAATAAAAATATTTCAATGCATTGGCTGCATGACAGCTTAATATCTAGATGGAAACAAAAAAGGTTGTGAGGCATGAAGAAATAAATTACTTTTTTTTAAATACATTAATGGAATGCCAGTCAAAATCAAGTATAAGAAAAACAAGCAGCACTCAAACCACTTCTTGCACTGCAGTTCTAATTATAATTTATATTCAGCTTTATTAAAGTAACATACTGAAAGTAGAAATCTCTGATGCCCCCACTTGTAAAAATGTTCCTTATCCAAAAAAAGACCTGCTGCCTAACAACTACTTGTTTCATGGGGAAAACATGATCAAAGTAAAAGAAAAGCAAACAAGAAATAAGCTCAAGATACATTGCTTAAAAGGATTACTGTACAGGTTATAGACCACATGATTGGCATTCGGTTTATGGTTAAAGCCTGCAGAGATGACTGTAAGTCTCCAAGTGTAATGAGACTCTTAAAATAATGTAATTCTGTCCTTTATTACAAATACTGGCATATGCATTTCAATACCCAAGGCTTATACATTATCTAGTTAAGTATTCTCTACATGGCAACAGAAAGGCTTTCAATGTTGGCAATTCTTTAACAGTATGCTTATTAAAGCTTACTTGCATCTTGCAATCTCAGCCAAGCTTACCTGATGGTCATTAAAGTATTGCTACTTAAACACAGAGCAACATGCACTTTGAGTAATAAGCATAAATCAACAGTACAAAAAATATGACAGAAACCAGACCATTCTGCAAAAATCAAGGATAGATGAAAAGCCACTCTAGTACTTGTGTCTACCTTAGATGGGTGGGATTCTCTGCACATTTACACTGCATAACTACTCCTTGCCTTGCTTCGACACATCCAGAGTCACTACATGGGGGAGTGGGGTGTAACAAGTATGTCACAGTTTGAAATGTCTCTGGCTGACTTGTGATGGCCCTGACACATTTGTCATACCTCTCAACCTCAGAGCAAGAAATCTGGACAAAGCCATACAAAGAAATGGGACAAAGGCCCAAAAATAAGGACAATTTTTAAAATATCACTCTTATAACCTTAGAAAGCTAATAGAGGTCTTGCATTAGTATGAATTTTCTGAATGGTATGAAATCTGAAACTCAAATGTCTGTCATTATTTTCTAACTTCAGTCTTTAATTATTTGTCGCTAATTTGCCAAAAAAACACAATTTTATGAAAAATGGACCAAAAAATGTGATGTAAAAATATAAAATAGCAACACAATATAGCTGGGAACCTGTCAAAGAAGGGACACTTTAATATTAGTACTGCTAACTTTAGCAGCTGACAAAATAAAATAATCTACATGCATTTCTGAAATAAAAGTAATCTGATTATTACAGTTATTTCTTAATTATAAACCCTCCATGTTTTCTTCCAAAATTGCTATTTTATGGAGGGATCATTAGGGAAGAGCAACATTTTGAGTCAAAATCAGGGACAGTTCAGAGGTTTGGCTATGCCTAATTCTATAAAGCAATTTATTTGCATGTACCTCTCAACCTGTTAATGCAATAAATCTGGACAAGGCCAGATATATTGGGGAACATATAAACAGTACTAAAATTGCTCTTGTATAAACTGGGACATAAATCTGGACAAGGCCAAATATATTGGGGAACATATAAACAGTACTAAAATGCTCTTCTATAAACTGGGACAGTTGATAGAACAGGTCTTACTTTAGCATGCATTTTTCTAAAGGTTATGAAGTCTGAAACTAGGTGTGTCATTATTTAGTGACTTAATTCCTAAATGATTTGCCAGAAAACCACAAATTTTTATGAGGAACAAATCAAAAATAAGAAGCAAAACATCTATTCATTCTTTGAAAATCTGGACAGTTGGGAGGTATGGTTCAGCTGGGGCTGTCTAAGTTTGCTGCCCTTCCCTCACAAAACCCTGGTCGAATGGAGCCTCCCTGCAGCCATTCCATTGATCCATTAATTTGCTATTTCACTCCATTTACCATAAACACTAATGTGCATACTGATTTACTTCTATGATGATTTGAACTTCATTTGAAAGTTTTATTTTGCATTTTACAGCACAAACACTAAGACATAACAAACTTGGCATTAAACCTTCTCTGCCCTTGAAACTCACATTCACTGAAACAACATTAAAATCCACATTCAAAGAAAATACATTTTACTCATGGCAGATAAAAATTAATTCTGGGCTGTTTTCAAATCATAGGCCCCTTGCATATGAAACATACATGTGCTCTTTGATACACCTTCCTATTGCTTTGAACATTTTTCCAGTAAACAATGAAACAAAACTGTCCAATTCAGAACATTTCCATCATAAAAGTCTACTCAAACTTCTACATTCCACTATTATCAGTAAATATGCACAATTCTACAGTCCACCATTATCAGTAAATATGCACAATCTCTGAAGTAGTAAAAAAAGTCATCTAAATAATTCCACGTTAAATAAATCTGTAATGAAGAGGTTGGTGCTAGCAATCACCTTTACATTTCATGGTTTCATCGAACAATAAAGTGTCTGATGCCCCTGTGGAATAAATTGCCTAAATTACATTAAAAATAAGCTAGTAATATTGCAATAGGAAATGGATGGCAAACTGATAACAGGCTCATAATTAGTATCTTAACTTTCAGCATTCACCCCTTATGGGAGTAGAACCAACAACCTTCGGCATCAAAAGCAAGCACACAGCCTGTTGTGCTATTAGCACTAAACTTCTCTTCCCCTGCAGCTCTCAGCTCCTTGTAAAATCTGCTCAATACTCAACTGCATCTCAACTTCGCAGCACAAGAAGTCTGGAAAAAGCAAAATTTATTGGGGTGGGTCAAAAGGGCAAAACCAGGGACACATTAAACATTGCTTGTATAATCTTGGAAAGCTGCTAGAATAAAATGCTGTGTTACCACGGTACCACCATACATTTTACTGCCAAAGTCCCTGTGCAAAAAGAGTCAGAACATACCACTATGCCAAATCACCTGCTTTGTGAAAGAAAAATGCTGTGTTACCATCGTACATTTTACAGACAAGGTCCCTGTGCAAAACATTCAAGAGCAACATACCACTACGCCAAATCAGCTGTTTTGTGAACGAGAGGAAGACTGAAACTTAAATGGCTATCATTTAATTAATTCAGTTCTCACCATAGCTGTCAACCCCTTAGCACAAAACACCTGGACAAACCCAGTAATGAGGGAATACAGCCCTCAAACATATTCAGTGAATTCAGTTCTTGCCATAGCTGTCAACCTTAGCACAAAAAACCTGGACAAAGCCACTAACAGGGTATTACAGTCCCAAAAATAAGGACAAATTTCAAATAGTCATCTTATAAACATAAAAAATTGCTATAATAAAAGGTTGTGTTACTATATATTTATTGCTAGAATAAAAAGTTGTTTTACTATGTATTTTCTGAAGACTATGAAGTCTGAAATTCAAATGCCTGTCAATTTTACTTCTGATGGAACAAAAACAATTTTCAGCAGAGGCCCAGGGAGAAATACTGTAGACACATCTTTGTAAAATGGCAGGATACCAGAGAAAATCCACACAAACACAGAGATAAGATGGAGACTCCACAAAGAAGGCACCACAGCCAAGAATCAAACCACAAATCCTGTAGTTATGAGGCAACAATACTGCCACTGCACCATCAAATATGTAAGAAATTAAACATTCAGAAAACTGAAGTCTGAAATTCAAATGCCTGTCAATTTTATTTAACATTTGTTAATCAGGACAGTCTGACTTGGAACAAAAAAACTATTTTCAGCAGAGGCCCAGGAAGAAATAATGCAGACATGTCTTCGTAACATGGGAGGACACAAAAGGAAACCCACACAAACACAGGGAGAAGATACAGACCCCACAAAGAAGGAACCCCAGCCAAGAATCAAACCTGAGAACCTGCAGCTGTGGGACAACAATGCTACTACTACACCATCAAATATCAAGCAAACAGACCCCACAAAGAAGGAACCCCCAACACTGCTACTACTACACCATCAAATATCAAGCAAATGACCCAACAAAGAAGGAACCCCAGCCAAGAATCAAACCTGAGAACCTGCAGCTGTGAGGCAACAATGCTACTACTACACCATCAAATATCAAGCATTGCAACATTTACAAACCACAGATATTATGAGGAACAGATCAGATCAAATATGAGACAAAAATCTGCAATTTTTTTACAAATGGTGGTGGGTAGGGAACTCAAGTCTTTAACACCTGCATGCAGGGTACATGGTTCAAGCCTGAGGTATTCCCTACCACACCACCATGAGCACCTGGGGCATTTACACACACACACACACACACACACACCAGTCCATTCAAATAGGCATACATTCATTCACACACTTCCCTACCATTCTAAACAATAATTAACATACTTACCTGTCCTTGCTGCCCATTCTCCATAACGTAATCCAAATGCCTGTGTAATAATCCACATTCCCGCGATCCAAACCCTAATCCACAGTCCCGATGAGAGAGACTGACTGCTGCTGTTGCAGTCTGGCCCCGATGCATTTTCCCAGCGAGTCTGTGCACTTTAAAAGTGCACAGACGTCTCCTATGTTTCCCTACCTGGACTGCCGGACTGCCTGGAGCATGTGCAGTAGTCTGGACTACTGCGCATGCACGAATTTTTAAACATTTTTTTTTCTTTTTTTTTTTTTGTTGAAGGGGCTGCAGTTCGGCAGTCCAATAGCATGGGCCGCTGCGCTATCCACAACTTCTCCGTTAGTTGATAAAAATATGCCAACCTATGTATAAAACTAAAAACATTTTAATTGCTTGTATCTTGCTGTCCATATCCACATAACAGAGCTTCCAATGTCTCAGTTTTTGTATCTTTTGTTTGGTCTCTTATCAAATATACTTAGCTGCCACACCAGAATAATTTTTAGTCCATACTCCTAATTGCTTCATTTTATCATGTCCCCATAAGTATGGATATTGCTGAACCAATTCATGTGAGGGTGCATAGTTTACACCTATTGCCTTTGTTTTAGCTTCATTAATTTTTGTGTCCTGAAAAGATATGAAACTGCCTAAAAATGTTCCACAACACTGAAATGTCCTTTTCTTGTTTTATCAGGTATAAAATAATATCATCTGCAAATGAAGCAAACTTTTCCTGACTACCATACCAATTATATCCTTCAATTTCTGAGTCACTTATTTTCTTTGCCAGTGGTTCTAAATATAATTCAAATTGAACAAATGGGAAAGAGGACACCCCTGCCTGGTTCCTTTGTTCAAACAGAAATTATCAGAGAGCAACCCACCCATTTTCATTTTTGCCTCCGATTCCTCATATATCTTCCTAAACAACCTTATAATTTCATCATGCTTTCATTGCTCTGCTCATTAAGTCCCAACCTGCTCTGTCAGATGCTTTCTCTGCATCAAGACCCACCAGCATCAGTGGTATTTTATTACATTCTGATTCCCTCTGGATCATCAATGTTCTCTTAATGTCAAATGTTTGCCTTCCCTCCACAAACCACATAGATCCAGATCTATCAATTTTGGCATCACCTTTGCCATTCTTTTAACCATTATAGACATAAATACTTTACAATCATGGTTTAGGATAGAAATGACCTGTATGAAGCTGGATCTGATTGCTCTTTACTCTCTTTAGGTATTGCAGCCACCACTGCTTCCTCCAGGACGTTGGTGCTTTTCCTCCTCTTAAAATACTGTTAAACAAAACCTTCCAGATCTTTAACAGTTTTTTCCCCTCCTAGCTTCCAAACTTCCACAGAAATACTATCTGTTCCTGGGGACTTTCCTGTGGATTGGTCATACATCACCATTTATATCTCATCTCCTCCTATACTGTTAGTAATTGAGCCTCATCTGCTTCTAACCTTGGCATATTTAATTCTTCCATAAATATTTCCATTTGTACATTTGTTTGATTTCCATATTTATTTGCTTTATACGAACTTTGATAAAATTTCCCAAAATTTCTAATATCTGTACAGGATCTCTTGTTATTTTCTTTGTTATAGGCTCCATAAGCTTGGCGATAACCCTTTCTACGTTCTGTTGCCTGAGTCATTGTACTAAAAGTTTTTGTGCTCTGGAGTTATTATCAAAAAATAAATAAATAAATAACAGAAAAAAAAAAAAGTTGTTTAACAGCAGTCATTCTAAACATATGCATATTATCTAGGTAGTCCCATATTTTCTGCTTAGCATTCTGCAGTTGCTTCTCTTCCTTTTCTGTGAGATTCCTCCTATTCTATAATACTTTCATTACATCCAAGTGACACCTCCAGGTGCATCTGCAGTTAACTCCTACTAATGCCTCTAGGTGTCAAATACTGCCTGTTCATATTTGCATCAATAATTCCAAAAACATGCTATGTACAAATTTTTAAAAGATTTCATCTTAAAGCTTACACAATAGCAAACTCAACTGCATTAATGTTTGATCTCTGTCTAGTGCAGATTTAACTGTTGTTTTTATGATACTAAGTTATATAGATATACTTTTCACATTTTTCTAAATATCTCAACAACCAAGTATCACAAACAGAACTCTTTAGCCTCATGTGAAAGTTCACAGCTAGATGAATAAAATACTGCTGACAGTATGTGTGTAACTTGAGTGGTTGCTGAGATATTGTAAGTTGTTCACAAAATATTACAAATGTAATACTTACTGTGTTTACCTATGACTTATTATACAATTCAGTTTAAGACCTAGAACCTAAAGAATACTACCAATATAAAAATATTTTGTGCTGAATAGTTTGCTGTTTATGCTTCTTTTATAATCCTTATGGTTCCAGATATATGAATATTTGTTTGAAATGTGAGGACATAATTTGATTCTGTGAAAGGCTTAGGCTCTACCTATTGGCAGTTACAGTGCAAACTTCCTGAGCTCCATTGGAGTGAATGAGTTAACATTTGTCAGTCCCTCTAAATAATTCTTGTTACTTCTTAACCATATTTCTCTTTCATTTCCACCCTATTTTAAACTTCACTTTAATTTTATCCCACTCCCTTAGCTATGTTTTCTATCTTCTCTAATAACTCCTGAATAATTTCCACTACCCATTCCTTAAATTCCTCTCTTTTCAACAGATAGGTGGGAAAGTGTCAGTGTCTCACTTTTATTTCAGTACCCCAAGTTTTTATTTTAGTTATTATTGGCACGTGATCTAAATAGTTATTGGATGCGTATCAGAACTTTCAATTAAATGCACATGTTCCTTAAGTTCTGTCTAGCCTAGCCCAGTTTTTGTATCTTTGGGAATAATATGTAAATTCACTCCAAATTCCTACTGCTGAATTCATATCTTCCATGCCAAATATTTTCATAAATTTCTTAAAAAATCTACCCTCCTTTGTAATATTTTCCCTTCTGGGCCCACGTGACACATTTTCCCTGTTGCAAATCAAATTCCAGTCCCCATGCATAAGTAATATTCCCTGCTGAAAGCTGATTATTTCTCCTCAAATTTTCTAAGCTCCATTATAGCAATTTTAGGTGGAATATAAATACACGCCAATGTAATCTTCCTCCCTTCCCAGTAGCCCCTTAATGCTGCAAATCTACCACCATTACCTTTTTATCCTCTTCTATCACTACTGAAGCTCCTCTTGCAATTAATATAAGTACTCCGCTTTTCCTTTGTTCCAGGTATTCTGCTGAATAACCATTCTGAAAATCTTTCTTTATCAAATTCACATGCTCAGTTCTTTCCAAATGTGTCTCCTGCAGCATAGCTATTTGCTCTCTGCATTTTTACTATAGTTCACTACTCTTTCTTTTTTGTTTATATCTGTAAGACTATTTACATTATAGATATTATTCCCACCTTCACTTATGACGTAGGCAAATTTACATTTATACAAAAGTAATCAAGCTGTATTAACAAATTAACATTAACAAACATTATACTTCACATATATTGCTATATACCATATAACCTAAGTAACATTATATACATTATTCAATTCCTGCCCCCTTTTTTAAACAAGAAACATCTTTATTAAACCATCCCTTATGACATAAGTAGTCATACATTTATAACTTATGACATAAATAGTCATACATTTACATAAATGAAAATAAACCACACTGACACAATCCTGGTTGCAAGCATTTTACATCACAAACCATACTGACAGACTCCAAGTTGTAAACATTATACAACACTTATAATCTACCCAATCATTTTCAGTTAGACATTACATAGCTCAAGTCCTGTCTTCTTTTAAACCTCATTCCTCCCCTGTATGTATTGCTCCCACAATTCCCATTTTTCCTATGTAGTTTGCTCCTATCCTTTTCTAAAGATCTCAGTTCTAGTTGTTTTATCTCTGTTACTATATTCATTACTTCTAATATAGTTGGTATAGATTTTGATGTATATTTTCTAGTAATAGCATTTTTGGAGCCACCATAATTAGACACATCATGACCTTACCATATCTAGACAATTCCGATTCTGTATCATAGCTGAGAAAAATCATCTACCTCATCACACCAATCCACACATCCAGCATCTCTGACAATGCATCCCACAGGGAATCCTTAAAGTCCACCAACCCACTGCATTCCCAGAAAATATGTTCCCAAGTACCAAGTATCTACTTCCAGCTTTTGTGTTGCAAGCATATACTATTGTTTGGCAGGTTAATCTTTTATATGGTTGTTTCTTGTCATGTCCATTTTAGCTTATGTCACATCTAACAAAACTTTTTGTTTTATTGAAAACCTTCAAACAAAAACACAAATACACCTCCAATACACCCCTAGAACCTATTAACAGTAACTTACAAAACTATAGACATTTTCAAATATTGACGTTTTACCTTCCTAATAGAAACAAGTGTCCCAAACTGACAACCACGCTTACAGACTCTCTTTATTGCTCTCCCAGATTGGGAAAACACTTGAATGCTTTCAGAAAACATTATTTTCTAGCCATTGAAAGGAAGAAGTATTCTGTTTTTATTGCTGTTTATCAGATTGTCTCCAAGGAGACATGAGAATCAGATATGGAGTTGCTTCTGCAAGTGTTTTTATTTCCTAGAGGAAAGCTTTATTATCTTCAATGTTCTTTTTATTTATTTGCTTTCTCTTAAAACTTGTTACTAGATCAAGCCAATGGCCTTAATTTAGTCATTACCCTATGTAATAATGAGAAAAAAGCACTTCAGTTTTCTTGTATCATGCTCTTTTGACCAGACTTTTCTTCTTTTTTTACATTTCAGTGCCTACATTTCTTAAAACTGAACAAGGCAGAGAAGAAGGAAAAACAAGGGCAGATGTTTACTTTGGTATCCCCATTACACTTGAAAATAACTGAGAAAACTTATCATCATAGTTCTCTTGATGTAAAAACACATCAAGAAGGAACCCACAAGTACAGTGCAACCACAAAATAACTTATTCAATAGTTAGATCACCCTTCTCAAAGGTGATTTACATGCAATTAATATTAGTCATAACAGAGATGAGAGCTGAATTTCTTTTTAACACAATTGCCTAAAATGCTTTAAAATGCTTGAAAACAACAGTGGACACTTAAATGTTGAATAACATATACAATAAATTGAGTACAAGAACTTATCTTTGTCTGCATGCCTGCATTGTGAGCAGTACTAGGCAATTTCTGTTTCCTGTCTGGTTAAGGACTTTGTGTACTGTAGTGTAAAATATGTGTAAGGGATCAGTGACATTGGACTTTTCTGACTTCATGTACAATAGATATGATGGTTCATCAGCATTACCAGTCTACTTGTTTTCTCTCATATTCAGCATTACAGGAATATGGTCCTAAGAACAGTTTCCAGAACTGCATCTGTGCTGTTGTTATGAATGTTATTTGTTTCATAGATTAAAAGTGTCCAGTGATGGCTGATACTTACTCATCAATGTGAATTAAATATTTCTGAATATAATTCTTTCCAGACCAGGCTAAATGCTTTTCTATGAATTTGGCCATAATTTAATGTAAATGTTTTTGTTGCTTTTTAAACACATGTAGTGGGTTTCACTGTATCATCCAAGATCGCGAATAGCACAACGATGCTAGTATGTTATAACTTAATTTGCTGAGCTGCTGACCATAGCACACATTAATTCAACATACTGGAGGCAATAAACAGAGAAGAGAAGAGACCCGAGAAATACCTCAAGTGACTCCACCCCAGGACTTGCATACCTTAATCTATGTTTCTGATTTTGTTGGTGATTGGTCCAGGTATGAGGAGGGATATTGGCCATCATTTCATACCATTTATATTGTGGGCCATTACTGTATATGTGTGTGGGTGTGTATTTACTGGTTACTGGATACATAGCATAGTCTCAAACTTTTTAGCTTGAAAAAGAATAGTTACATGGTTTGGTGCATTGCTCTAGTTACTCCACTATGTTCTTGTCTTCCTTCTGCAGACATTATAGTGTGAGCTCCATCTCAGGCATAGCAAAGAGTAGTACTCATGCTTCTTGTCTTCTCATGTCTGTGTACTACTGCACATTGCAAAGACTGTGTAGTTTGCTGCAGATATGCCTCCATAACACTGCACAATGCACCAGAGCTGAACATTGTTAAACACTTGGCCACATTATTTGGCTCTGCATACATCTATAAGAAGTATTTGGCATGATGTTCAACAGGACCTTCCTCATGTTAGCACTGGAAAAAGGCATAGTAACCTTTATGAATTCCACCCTTAATCTTGAAATTCTCTTTTTTGTTTGTTTTGGGGGTTTTTTAGGAGGAAAATTAAGACTTTCGTTATCAGATTCATTTTCTAAGACTGAAGTGCTTGGCAGAGATAAATTAATGTAACTGTATGATATAAAAAGCAGCTGTTGGTTGCTTACAATATGTTAGATACTTTTTTGTAGATAAACTACATTTAATGTTTCCAAGCTTTTCCACATTGCTAATTGAAGTCATAAAATTTAATCCTCAGTTCAACTTGGTAAATTTATTTCAGTAACCAGTTTTCCTATTCTAGGTAAAATACTGTCATGATTAAAATATAGAATCTATCCATCCAGTGCTGGATGTGGACAATATTATTTTCTGTCTGGGTAAGGACATTGTCTACTGTATTGTGAACAGCTGATGCCATCTGCAGAGTTTAGTAGGCTAATAGGGAATTGAAGTAAATTGCCAGGCCTTTCTTCTATATTACACACACCATGCATATGTCGATGGATAATTTAGAAACACCAGTTCACTTGCTACATACCTCTGGATATAGGAGAAAATTGGGGGCATTCAAAAAAAAAACAGGGTATGAACACAGGAAGGACCTGCACACTCTGCACAGAAGGTACCCCAGCTAAGAACCAAATTGAAGAACCATTTGCTATAAGGTAACAATTCTAGTCACCACACTCATTATTTATTTGAAATCTGGTAACTGGGAAAGTAGTCTGCTCAGATGACACTTTTCAGCCACAATCCATGCACCAAACTGCAAAGTACACAATGCAATAACAATCATAACAAAAGTGAAAATACATCATATGATGAAATGCTTATCACATGTAAATATACATAGAAAAGGGGTAGCAAGACACAACAGTATTCATAATATGTCAAACAATGTGGAAATATGTACAATATTTACAGTATTTACTGGATGGAATTCTCTTACCAGAATGATACCTATATGATAACAAATACAACTTAAAAAAACAAAAAATAAAATTTTAAAATACCACCAAGACCACTGATCCAAGAAGTAAGCAATTTTAATGAAACACTTAGTGCCTTGGCTTGCACAGCCTTCCAATACCTATAGGATACCTTTATGCAGTATTTGTAAATAATGCATACAGGTGCCATGCCAAAACATAACGTACCTCATGATTATTGGGCTGCATAGAAGCACTTGAATATTCTCTTTTAATAAAAGATCTATCATTCTTACAGCTCAGAGCTTTTGGACATTTTTTACACTAAAATTTCTTCACATTTGTTATTATTATTATTATTATTATTATTATTATTATTATTATCATTATTATATCATTTAAATTCTTCAAGAATATCAACAAGAATGAATACCCAGCCTCCTGAAGATGCTCATTGTCTTCAGTATCCAAGTTAAAACATATTAATTTATCTGCCATTTTCTGTAGAATTTTCTTTAACCAAAAATGTTTTTCTCTTTGAAGAAAGGCTATATAGTAAACCAAGTTCCCATTGTAATTTTAGGACATTAAATGTGATCCATGAAAATGAGAATATGTTAAGTGTGATTATGGGAAAATATCTACTTAGTCTGAAATTAATTTAACATGGAGAATTTACTTTTCTAATTGGTACATAAAATTACAGTTGCTTCAAGCAATACATTGTTTTTTAAAAATATATATTTTCAGCAAATATGAGGAGTGGAGTTGGGGTGGCTATGGCCTCAAGCTATTCCAGGTTGGTTTTAGGACATTGGAAGAATGCATCTTTTTATTCCTATCCTCTTTATGTTTTTGCGAAGGAATATTGTTTTATTGATAACATTTTTTTTTTTCATTTGAGGAGGGAACTTGGAAGGTTTGGTTTGTGCCCAATAACATCTGGACAAGTCTGTGCATTTTCTTAATTTTAAATTTACAACAAAAATACGGTAAATAATTATTTAGATTTACAGATCAATAAAGAGAAAAGAGAAGCCTTTTTCTTATATTTATTTGAAGAAATTTGAGAAGCAATTCATATTTAGATTTTAACAGTATGCACCCTTTCCACGTTAAGAAAAATTTAGTTAAGGGAAAATGGTCCACACCAGAAGGTTCACATGTGGTAATAGCCAAGTTGCTCAGGAAATGGATTCCTTAAGGGAGAGATTTTCAGACAGGTATTACTCAGAGGAGGTTATTCATTTACGTGCATCAGAGGCGATGAAAGGAAGGAAGGCTATCTATGTACCTTTGGTGCATGCGAGTGAGGATACTGTTAAACATATCAAACAACCAAGACAGGTTAACGGGCAGTTGGATTTTGTACTGATACATAACTAAGGTACACCAATGGGAAAATTTCTACTGCAAATAAGATTAAATAAATTTTGGGTGCATTTCCACAGTTTATTAATAAGAAAAAATTGAATGTAAAGGATATTCTAGAAGGTGAAATTAAAGGTATCAGAAAGTGGGGGGATCTTTTTCTTGCAATTCTTGCAGTTATAGCAAATTTATTTTAAGCACTCCATTTTTCTGTTATGTTAATACTCAGAGAAATTGTGAAATCCCAAATATTTTAATTGTTAAACACATGAAGCCTTTTATGTGGGTCATACAAAAAGGAGCTTATCTAATGGTATACAAACATACTTATGCCATTAATTTAAAGAATAAAAAGCATGCTTTAGTTAAGCATTCTGTAGTTTGCTCTGAATTAAAGAAGTTTATTTTTTTTTTTTAGTTTTAGATTCTGTTGATCCTAACCTAAGAGTGATGGACATTGACAATGCATTAAATTCTAAAAAAATCTTGTTGGCAGATTCTTTGGAATGCTATGTTTTTTTCCAGGCATTAATGTTAACTTCAGTTTTAAAGTTGCTTTAATTGTTTTAAAGAAAAGAAAGTTACTTTGTTGATTTTAACATGCAACATTAGTCACACATTTTAGTTGTGCATTTAAGTTCATTTACTTGCATGCTTTACCATCCGAAGAAGTCTTATTTGATGGGATGGAAGCGCTTACTGATTTGTTTAATAAACTGTTGTCTTACCACCTATTCAAGTTCTTTATTTTATTTCATGATGTACTGAAATTAGAAAATGTATATGAAAAGTTCATAAGACTAAGATGCACAGAGAAGTTAAGGAGTGGGAAAAGATAAAAAGTAACTGTATAAAAGAGAATTTAACAGAATATTAACATGTATCATTGTTAACTTATCTAATGAAAGTCCAAACAAATGGAAATTAACAGACTTTCGGGTTGTGTGGATGAATGTCTATAGCAATGATAAAACCAGTGTTGTTGTTGTGTCTTTCGGCTTTTCCCAGTTAGGGGTCACCACAGCGGAACTCAGGTCCGCTAATGATTGGCAGTAGATTTTTATGTGCCGACTTGCCAGGCCTGATGCACAACCTTCAATGAAGGGACGCCCATTCACGCATGTCGCCACACAGAAGATGCTTTAACTGAGAATCGAACAGGACGTCTTACTGTGAGGCGACAACGCTACTGATAAGTAATTTGCTGCACTTTATTTAATCATAAATGTTGAGGATTTACAGGTGAAGACTTTTACCATCTTACCACCACAAAGGCTGACCCTCCACAGAACTAACCAGTTACTGCCCCATAGCTATTCTCTCTCCACTCTCCAAAATACTACAGAGATGCATACACTCTCAGGTCTCAGACTACCTCCTTACTAACAACCTCCTTTCCAATACTCAGCATGGTTTCCAACCAAACCATAGCAACACCACTGCCTTACTCTCCTTTACTAGCACTATCCTTCAGCATAAAAACAACGGCTATCTCTCTTCTGCATGGCACACTCATACAATATGCAGATGACTCGACCATCGTCTGCTCAGCCCAGTCCCTACCCAAACTGCAAAAAGTCACACAGGAAGTCTTTTCTTCTGTTGAAACTTGATTATCCGATGCCCAATTAATACACAACCCAAACAAAACTAAACTACACATCTTCCAACCCACCAAACATACTCACAACAACTCTCACTTTAACATCACAGCAAAAGACAACACCACTATATACCCAACTGAACACACTAAATTGCTAGGAGTGGAAATAGACAATAAACTAAAATTTACATTCACATATCCTTGACCATAAAAAAAGTCCACAAAAAACTAGGAGCACTATACATAAACTTCTCACCAAAGCAGCAAAGATTTCAGTAGCAAATTCCCACCTTATCTCCACCCTACTTTATGCCTGTCCAATATACACCAACCTAAGGCAATGCGATCTAAACAAGCTAGAGACCTGCTACAACAAAATCGCCAAATTCGCCACAGGGTCATCCTACCGTAGTCACCACTGTCTCTCACTTGCTGAACTGGGCTGGCTTGAACTCCCTCACCTCCTTCAATGGTATCAACTCTTACTCGCCCACAAACTAGTAAATCATCCACTAAATGTCCCATCTCTCCAAAATCTACTCCAACCCTAACCAGACCACTAAGATCCAGCAACAAAATCACTTGCAGATCACTAAAGCCAATAACTCTGCTGGTGAAGCACTATTGTCTTGCACCATAGCCAAATTATGGAACTCCCTCCCACCTACAATTACCTCCATACCATCATGCACCCACTTCAAAACTTTACTAAAAGTGCACCTAAAAACATGCTGGCTATGCCCTTGCAACTCCCACTCTAATATTACCCATCCCATCCAACCACTATCTTTCTTTCCACTCCACTAACTTTGATTATAGTAAGTTCAGATGCTCATAAGCCAGTATTTATTATACAGCAGGAACTTCTTCTTTTAACATTTGTTAATGTCTGCTATGTGCTTCACAGATAAAGATTCTAGTTGTCTACTGATGTATTTTGTTCTTCATCTGTAAATATGTTGTAAGTAATTGCTATGTAAATTGTTAATCACTATGTAATCCAATGTAACTACTGTCTGTTTATTTTAACTGTGGAGCTTTTCTCCCCGGGCCTCCGCTGAAAATGGACCTACATCCAGTCGGACACTCCCGGTCAACAAATATAAATAAATAAATAAATAAAACAAATAAATAAATAGTAATTGCTTGGGCTTTAATTAGCAATCCACTACTGCAAAATTTTATAACTTCTCTTTCAAAAAAGCTTGTAAGTTAAACTTACTTTTCATCATTCAGGAAAAAAATCAGACTGCTCAGGCATTTAGTTTCGGACATGAGTGACCAGTTCTTTGTATAGCAAACTAACCCAAAACATGCATGTTGCATTCTCTATTTGTGCAACAGTGTGCTCATATGTAATATATCATACTGCATTACAATACTAGCTATATTATGAATAGGCAGATTTGCCAAGTACCACTTATTTAAGATTTTTGTGTGTGCTGCCCTTAAATGCAGCATCTTGACCATGCACTATAAACAAAATTTGTCTAAATGGACAACACTAGAAAAACACATCCAAACTTTTAGGTCTTAAAGATGCCTTATCCTTATGAAGGCTGAGATATGGTTCCTTACATATTGAGATGATAAGCTACAGTTTTGTAGACAGGGATGAAGGCCACCAAGATAAAAGTGTTCTAGTTTGTAAAGTACAAAGCCACTGAATCAGTGAAAAGTACTGAGCAGCAGACAAGCATGTCAGTCAAGAACTTCAAGATGTTCTTTGTGTTTCAATGTTGCAGTCATTACATTTGGGTTATCTGCTTGCAGTAGCCCTCAGTCGGCCTGATTAACAAAGTCTTGGGTCCTGCATCGGTTGCTGTCTCTTCTTCCATGACGTCAGGTTGTCAGGGGTATAAAACATGCAGACGATGCCATTATATCAGTCTTTCTTGCTGTGTGGTGCCTGAAGCAGAAGCAGTTTGCAAGTGCCGGTCAGTCGACTCCTGAAATTTTCATTTTCGAGTTTCAGAACCGAAGTCTTCAACTAAAGCTAAGTACCCCGTTGGGGAAACTTTTTCTTGCTCCTTAGCGATGTCAGTAAAAGTTAATAATTGCATTTCTTGTGGAAAGCAAATACCTTACCAAGATTCTTATTTGTACTGTATTCCTTGCGTAGGCCCTGACCAAGATGTACCTTGCTGTCGGTTTTGTTCCTTATTTAATCAATGCACTATCCGTCATCTGTATATTTTCGCTTCTAAATATTTCGGTTCTCAGTTCAATTATCCAGAAATGGCGTCAGTTAGCCATCCAACTACCGGAATTCCGAAAAAGCGCAAAGATAAAGACAGAGACACGCCGCCTAGGTCCAAAGCTGCCGACGACGCTTCTCCTAAGCCAGTCGCCTGTTCGCTGGTACTCAGTGAGACACTTTCGCAGCCCCTGATACCCACTACTTCTGATTTGCAGGCCTCTACTGAGACACATTCGGAGCCCGGTATGCCACGAGATGCTTCAACTGTGGAACCTGTGGCTGTCTCTACCTTGGATGGGTCCGGAGCCGCTGTGCAGGTACCGGCTTCTGAGGGTGTATTCAGGCCTACGGACTTGCATATTAAACCGACACCTCCTTCTTCTTTAAGGCCTAAACCTCGAACCATGCCTAAGAGACTGGCGCCCAGGCCGCATGCATAGGCCTCTATGCCTAAAAAACAAATTATAAGAATGGCTGAAGATCTTATAACTCTAATCAGGGGAAGCCAACCACCCCCTTCTAAGAGACCTAGGACTGAATTTGTTTATGAATTCTCTGAACAGGATTCTGATTTTTCTGATTCGAAAAAGAGGCTTAGGGATTTCTTACTCCTGCCTCAGCATAGGCCTTTAGCTATACCTCCTGTACTAGATATTGTTGATGATGCCTTTTCGGAATCCAGTTTGGCACCTGATTCTTTGCCTCCTGCACCCAGAAAACCTGATAGATATTACAGGGTCCCTGATTCTCACAAGTTCCTTTTTAAAAATCCTATTGTGGATCCAGAGACTATTTCACAGGGACCCAAGGGCATTAAGGTTTCTACTGCTAAAAATCCTACCCCCTCTGATAGAGACTCCAGGGCCCTGGATAGATGGGGAACGAAGGTTTACACTTCTACAACCTTAGCCATTATGGCCTTAAACTGTCAGTTTCATATGTTAAAGTATTAACAACATGTTATTGGATTGCTTAAACAGAAAATGATGTTGATTCCTGACTGTGCTGAAAATAAAGAATTACAGGATTTAATGCATTCTGCTGAACTGGTTGGAAAACATACTTTGCAATGTGGATTTGATTCATTAGAGGCCTCTTGCAGGACTGCTGTCACTGGGTCTGTACTCAAAAGGCATGCTTGGCTTAAGGAGCAATCTTTGCCTGATCATGCTAAAGCTAAACTGTTGGATGCTCCCTTAAATCAGGACTGCCTGTTTGGCAACAAAGCTGAGGAAGTTCTTAAAAAGATGGAAGATAAAGCTAAATCTATGCAAACTGTTAAAGATTTCTTACAAGTTCAGCCTCCAAGATTTAGTAGGCATTGGCCCTCTAAGTATTGGTCATTTCCGACCCCTTCCAGGTCTTCTCAATCCAAACCCAGACACAGCAAAAACCCCAGGTTTCAGTCCCAGGGTACGCACAAGACTAAGCAGTGGGGGGCTTCCGGATCCAAATATGGGAGTAGTAAGACTCCCCACTATGGAAAACTGTCTCAATGACTTGCTCTTAAAACTTCCAAGCACTTCTCAACTGAATGCTCCTTTAGGCGGAAAGATTGGTCTGCAGGCCAAAAACTGGGAACTCATTACCCAGGACAAATGAGTCTTAAATATAGTGTCCCAAGGATACAGATTTCACTTCCACATGTTACCAACACCAAACAGGTGGCTAGATCTACCCCCAAATCAGTGGGCAGAGGCCCAAAAGCAAATACTTTCTCTCTTAAACATGGGGGCTATTCAGTTGGTACCAGTAGAGGAAAAGGGACAAGGTTTCTATTCGAGACATTTCCTGGTACCCAGAAAAGACAATTCATGGCATCTTATCCTGGACCTTTCTGTTCTAAACAACTTTTTGGTTATTCTAAAATTCAGGATGCTGACTCTTTACCAGTTGCTTCCTATGCTAGGCAAAGATGCTTGGTTGGAAACACTAGATTTAAAAGAAGCATACCTGCACATCCCTATCAGGGAATCTTGCAGAAGATACCTACACTCCAAAGCAGGCTACACACACTATCAGTTCTCTGCACTGCCCTTTGGCTTATCTACTGCACCCAGGATATTCACAAAGAGCCTAGCTCCAGTCATTGCATTTTGCAGGCAAAGAAATATTCAAATATACCCATACCTGGACGAGTGTCTAATTCAGGCAGAAAGCCAGGGCATACTTTTGAATCATCTGGCCTTTGTACAAAGGGTGCTGACTTGTCTGGGGTACACCATAAACAAAAATAAATCACATCTGGTACTCTGTCAACAAAGTGTATTCCTGGGAGCAAGCTTGAATACAACTTCCCAGATGGCTTTCTTCACCCCAGAGAAACAGATTCATTTGACAACCTACTTCAAACAAGTGGCTGAAAAAACCCTGCTATCTGCAAAGCAAATACTGCAAGCTTTGGGGTTTATGGCCTCCTGCATTCTTCTAATTCCATATGCAAGACTGCATATGAGGAAACTACAATGGTATCTAAAAAGCCTATGGTGTCAACATTCTCAGGATCTAGAAGCAATGATTCCTATCATACCTTGCCTATGCCTAGAGTTCCTTTGGTGGGCAGAGGCCTGCCACCAAAACAAGGGATTACCATTCACGCTACCCCCTGCCACCCAAACCCTAACAACAGATGCATCAGACTATATATGGAGGGCTCACCTGGCAGGGAAGTCCATTCAGCGCAAATGGAACCCAAGTCAAATGCACCTGCATGTCAATCAAAAAGAAATGTTAGCTGTACAGAATGCTCTGACAGCCTTCAAGGACCACATTCTTCCAGGACAACTAATGGTAAAGATGGACAACACCACTGTTATGTGGTACATAAACAAGCAGGGGGGTACACATTCTTACACCCTTTGCAGACTAGCCATGGCATTGTGGAACACAGCCTCGAGCTACCAAGTGAATCTACAAGCTCAATTCCTGCCAGGAAAACTAAATACACTGTCAGACGGACTAAGCAGAAACCTCATGGACCCACACAAGTGGAAACTGGAACCAAGGATTTTCAACATGTTGACAAGCAAATGGGGGAGCCCAGATCTAGACCTGTTCACCTCCCCCCAGAACTATCAGTTGGGCAAATTTTGCACAAGGATTCCCCACAAACAAGCTTGGAAAGTGGATGCTCTGTCCTTCAGATGGAAAAACCTATCAGTTTATACCTTTCCTCCTCTGCCTCTGCTCTCTAAATTACTATTAAAGATCAAACAGGACAAGCCAAGGATGATTTTGATTGCACCAGACTGGCCACACCAACACTGGTACCCCCCTTGCACAGTGTGTCATGGTTGGCCCCTTGGCACCTGCCTCAGACTCCTTCCCTGTTGTCTCAGCAGGAGAACCAGGTTCTTAACCATCAGCTTCAAACACTGAACCTAGCAGCCTGGCTAATTACCTAATCTCTCCTTTACCATCCCTCAATAAACCAGTGATGGATATCATTTTAGAGGCAAGGAGGCCTAGTACTAGAAAATCTTATGCTGCAAAATGGAAAAGATACTGTGCCTGGAACCAATCTCAAGGGATGAGCACAGCAGCACCCAATTTACGTCAGATTTTATAATACTTATCTGAGATGCTTCATAAAGGCCTGTCCTTTTCCTCCATCAAAATTCATGCCTCAGCCATTTCAGCTCATTATAACACAGAACCTCCTCTCTTCTCTCACCCACTGCTCAAGCAGTTCCTCAGAGGGGCCAGAAATTTAAGGCCACCCAGGAGAGCTCCAATCCCAGCCTGGGACCTTAACTTTGTTTTGGAGAAACTCACTCTTCCTCCTTTCAAGCCAGCTGCTACTGCAGATTTAAAATTTCTTTCTTGGAAAACAGCATTCCTTTCAGCAATCACTTCAGCAAGAAGGGTATCTGAATTACAGGCCCTTATGGCAGTGGAGCCTTTCATCATCTTTCATGTGGACAGGGTGTTCCCCAGAACCAGTCCCTCCGTCATGCCCAAGGTGGTATCCAGTGTGGCTCTTAATCAGTCCATTCATTTTCCAACCTTCTTTCCTAATACACAGAACAAAGGGGAATGGATACTGCACTCCATAGATGTGCACAGACAACCTGGAATCTACTTGGAGAGGACTAAACCTCAAAGGAAATCTGAACAACGGCTGGTGGCATTTGCTGTAGGGACAGAGGGAAAGGCTATTTAAAAGCAAACCATTTCTAAATGGATAGGCCATTGCATTCATTTCTGCTATAAGCACCATGGAAAACCTATCCCACAGGGCATAAAACCCCACTCTACCAGGGCTGCATCTACCTTTACAGCCTTTCTCAGAGGCATCCCTACCAGGGACATCCTAGAAGCTGCTACCTGGAGTTCTGTACATACTTTCACCAAGCATTATCATTTACCAATTTTCTCTAAATCCAGAGCTGGCTTTGCCACTGCAGTCTTGCAGGGCCTTATAGCTGGTCCTAATGCTATTTAAATTCCTCCTCCCAACCTTAGCTTTGGGAATCTACCCAAATGTAATGACTGCAACAGTGAAACATGACGAACATAGCACAGTTGTGTACACTTACCATAAATGTAGATGTTCAAGTGTATTCACTGTTGCAGTCCTGGTTACCCTCCCTCCAGCCCCCTGACTTCTTTTGGTTTTACATCTACTTTCCTTTACTATGCTTAAAAGCTTTTTGGTGTATTTGCTTTTTTGTTGGCAGTATAACCTTGTATTTTTTATATATGTAATTGCTTCCTATTAGTGGGGCACCTGAAATCTGGGACAAGAAAAACTGATGTAATGGCGTCAGCTGCATGTTTTATATCCCTGCCGACCTGACGTCATGGAAGAAGAGATAGCAACCAATGCAGGACCCAAGACTTTGTTAATCAGGCCGACTGAGGGCTACTGCAAGCAGATAACCCAAATGTAATGACTGAAACAGTGAATACACTCGAACATCTACATTTATGGTAAGTGTACACAACTGTACTTTTCAGGGAGGCAAGTGATTTTTTAACTCATCAGCCTAGTGATGACTACAGGCATTTTTGCAATTACATCCTACTGATGCCTATAGACATTAAATATTACTTGTTCATATTTGTATTAATAGTTTAAAAACCATGCTACATAGAAGGTATTAGAAGATTTCATTTTAAAGTTTTCACAGTAGCAAACACTACTGTATTGATATTTGACCACTGTCTAGTGCATATAAAGAGATATTCAGTATTATTTGTATACTATTTATTTGTAGTATATTGTCACATTTCTGTAAATATCTGAACAATAAAGTGACACAGACAGAGCTGCTTAGCCTCATATGAAAGCTCACAGCCATTTGAAGAAAATGCTGCTGGCACTATGTATGTTGCCTGTATGCTGGTTAGTATGATACTGTAAATTGTTTCTATATTACAAAATTCATATTTACTGCACTTATTGTGGCTTACAAAATCTAGTTTAAGACCTAGAACTGAATCAATGCAACCACTGTAAAGATTTCTTTGTGCTATCTATGGTTCTGGAGATATGCACATTTAGTTGAACTGTGAAGCGATAATTTGATTTTTTTTTTAATGGCTCGGGCCACTCTCATTGAAAGTAAGACTAAAACATAAAAGAGCTTCATTTAAAGGAATAGGCTCATAGGTTCTTAGATGATTACTAGGCAAATGACACAAGAGCCATTACAAGCCCAGCCAATAATACCCAGGATATGACAATATTATATCTTAATTCCCCAGATATGGGATGGGGTAGTATCAAGGTAGTGGGTCTTTGGGTGCTGGAGCCCTGAGCCATTTTACAGACTGCCTCTGTCCATAAGGGACATATGTAGTACCCCAGGAGTGAATTTATGGTTCCAAATCCATTTGTCCAAATTCTTTTGGAAGAGAGTGAGGGATGTGCTTCGTTTTACAAAGATGAGAAGTTTATTCCATAGATGAGGTAGCCTTTGAGCTATGAATCTGTCTCTTCAGCAAGTTCTGTTAGATTCACAAATAAGGTTCAGGTCCATGGAGCACATTACCCTTGTATAATTTTGTTGCAAATATGTAACATTTTCATCAGGGCTGGATCAGAGAATACCTTGTAGGTCAGGTATAAATCCCCTCTCAATAAACAATGTGAGATGAAATAAAGGGATAGGGCCTTTAGTTGGTCTGCATAAGACATGTGTCTTACACTTTATATTTTTTTAGTGAGAAACCTCTGGGCTGCTCCAATTGGTGTAAGAACCTGGTTAGGTACATGCAGAAGGGATTGTACTCGATTATGGGCCTGATGAGGGCAAAGTACAATGGCACTATGACTTCCTTTGATCTTGATACCATGCCTTTACTTATAAGTTGTGCCACACAGAATGATTTCCTCACTACTGTAGCTACCTGGTGGTTAAAGTTTAGGTTACTGTCTATCAGAGTTCCTAGGTCCCTCACCACTGTGTCTACTTTTTGGGGTGTGCTATCAATATTATAATTTGCAGGGATATCTGATTTACTGAATGGTATGATTATGCATTTTTTAGCATTTAGTCTCAGACCATGGTTTTGGCACCAGTCATTTGTCATTTTTAGGCCTGTTTATAGGATGTCAACATTGTTTAGGGATTCAATGATTGCGTCCATCTTACAGTCATCAGAGAACTTGGTCAGCCAGAGGCCCCCACATTGGCCTTTACTTAAGATAAGTACATACCAAACAGCAGGGTTCCCAACACTGAGCCCTGTGAGACACCTCTAGTAACAGGCTTCTTATCGGAAGTGGATTCACCTATCTGGACTACATGTTTCCTGTCAGTTGACTATCCATCTGATGTAGTAAGGGTTTATGCTTAACTCAGTATGTTTATCTATGATCCCCAAGTGGGGGATTGTGTCAAAAGCTTTGGTCAGGTCTAGACAGGTGGTGTGTACCATATTACCCTCATCCATGGCCCTAGTGACTTTCTGAAAGAAGTCCACCAGACTGAGCAGGCAAGACCTCCCTTTGGCAAAGCCAAATTGGGTCTGGTCCAATATTTGGAGAGTTCCTGTGTTGTTACTGATCAGGTCCATGACAGTTCTCTCCATGGTCTTGCATATCAGACTGGTAAATCTTATTGGCCTGTAGTTCCCTGGGTCGGTTTATGGGCTCCCTTGTGCAAAGTGATGACTGTTGCAGTCATTCCATTCCTCTGGGACAAAGCCTGTTCAGAGGCTTTGGTTAAGAGGGTTTCTAGTAGCCCTGATATATTCACTTTTGAGTTAAGAAGCATCCTGGAATGTTGCTGATCCACAATCGGCATAAAAAATAAAATAAATATACTTCCCTGACCTTGGATATTCAATATAAAGTATGCTCTATATGGAGCTACAAGCTTTACAAGAATGGCAGGGAAAAGTACCAAGCTGTTCTGATCTAACTCTATCCTCATGAAACAGTTGCTTAAAGAACAAGTGCTGCTTCAGGGTCTTTTTATTCTTAAAGACAAATTTGGGTGCTGCTCCTGTTGTATTTTACACCATCCCACACTCTGGAATTATAGACAAACTCACTAAACTAGGTATAAATCCCTATGTCACCAAGATAGGTTGCCAACTGGCTTACTGACAGAACCCACACCGTGAAAGTAGCAGACTCTAAATCAGACTTCAGACCAATGACAAGTGGAGTACCACGCAAACTAGGAGCCATAAATGAAACTCCTAATGAAGTGGACATCCTACAAAAGGGCCTCACTGAGACAGATGCCTGGTGTCAAAGACATGGTCTCGAGCTCAATGCCAAAAAGTACATTGTCATCCCCTTTGGTAAAAACTCTGTACCCATGAACTACCACATAGGCAGTAGTCTACTTAACACCGAAAGTGTGATAAAAGACCTTGGGACACAGGTGGACAGTAGTCTTTCCTTTGATAATCACATCATCACAGTGGTCAGGAAATCCTTCTACATGGCACACCTCATCACAAAAGGTTTCTCATCCAGAAAAAAAGAGGTCATTGTTCCCCTCTACTCATCACTCATTAGACACATTATAGAGTACAACGCCCCTTTTGGTATGTACCTCACAAGACATCTACAACAACTGGAAAGGCCACAAAAATATCTCACAAAGAAGATTACTGGCCTCAAACAGATGCCTTACTCAGACTGTCTCAAAAAACTCCAGCTTTACTCCGTCGCATATCGCCTACTCAGAGGTGATCTCTGCCTAACATACAAAGCTATGTCAAACCCAGAGCTGTTGGACATGCTCCACTTAAAGAAATCCCAACACATCCAAGCTACACGCTCTAGGGACTTAAACCTTGTCACCACAATAAACAGAACATGCTGGAGGGATAGATTCCTGTCCCAGAGACTTTTCATACTCTGGAATAGACTACCTATCTTTGTCAAACAGAGCTCCTCATTAACACTATTCAAGAAAAATCTTGATGATTGGATGGGTAATAGGAAATTCACCCCGGGGATCACTTCTGTGGTTCTGCTTGACAGGGGCACAGGAAAATAATTTTCTTGGGTGGTGAAAGCCAGGGTACCTTTTTGGCTAGGCTTGTATAGGCCCTAGGGCCAATAGCCTAGTACCTACCTATGAAACTATAATAATGGGCCAATTTTTCTTAATCACATCACAGATCAAATTAATATCACTGAAATATGTTAATGAGATCCTAGGTATAGTAGTCTGATTACTAGTTTCATTATGCTTGACTGTATCACTCATGGCTGAAAAATAATATTTTCATTGGTCTGCCTAGTGTGATTCACATTTTCAAGCAATTTAGTTTACTTAGCACAGTGCAGCAAGTGTGCAGGGTTTTATATAAAGAAGGCGAATTGTACATTTAAAGAAAGAATTTTAGAACATTGCAATGATATTAGGAATAAAAAATCTACCAGTGCATTAGTGAAACACGTAATGGATAAGGGTACTGAACATGTGTTTAGGTTTTTGGTCTTGAATCCATCAAATAATGATATAGGTTCATAGGTTCATAGGTAGGTACTAGGATATTGGCCCTTGGGCCTATATAAGCCTAGCCAAACAGTACCCTGGCTTTTGCCACCCAAGAAAATTATTTTCCTGTGCCCCTGTCAAGCAGAGCCACAGAAGTGATCCCCGGGGTGAATTTCCTATCTCCCATTCGATCAAGATTTTTCTTGAAGAGTGCTAATGAGGAGCTTTGATATAGATAGGTAGTTTGTTCCAGAGTAGGGGAAGTCTCTGGGACAGGAATCTATCCCTCCAGCATGTTCTGTTTATTGTGATGACAAGGTTTAGGTCTCTAGAGCATGTAGCTCGGAGGGATTGGGATTTCTTTACGTGGAGCATGTCCAACAGCTCTGGGTTTGACATAGCTTTGTATGTTAGACAGAGATCGCCTCTGAGTAGGCGATATGCGACAGAGAAAAGCTGGAGTTTTTTTAGATGGTCTGCATAGGGCATCTGTTTGAGGCTGGTAATCTTCTTTGTGAGGTATTTCTGTTGCCTTTCCAGTTGTTGTAGATGTCTTGTGAGGTACATACCAAAAGGGGCATTGTACTCTATAATGGGTCTAATGAGTGATGAGTAGAGGGGAACAATGACCTCTTTTGTCATGGATGAGAAACCTTTTGTGATGAGGTGTGCCACGTAGAAGGATTTCCTGACTACTGTGGCGATGTGATTATCAAAGGAGAGACTACTGTCCACCTGTGTCCCAAGGTCTCTTATCACACTTTCGGTGTTAAGTAGACTACCACCTACGTGGTAGTTCATGGGTACAGAGTTTTTACCAAAAGGGAATTACTATTATGGAGGGTAATCTAAGTAACAAGACTGAATATACTGAATTACAGTGGATTGTTGATTTTAAAGCTGACTTCCCCCCTGACTGAATGAGTCTATCTCTTTAAAACCAGCTCTTAAAAGCAGACCTCTGTTTCATTATTTTTATACTGGTTCTTTTGAGTTTGTGTGATTGGATTGCCTTTTGTCTTTTTTAAATACTGTTAACCTCATGCACTCAGTGTATATGGTCTGAAGAAGTGGGGAGACTGGGACAGTGCTTACCAATTTTTATTTATTTGTTTTATTATTAAACAGTTTTTTTATTTAACAGTTGTCTCAGCCTAATTGGACACTGTTTCTGATTTTACTTTCTGGGTCTTAGTCTTGTGCTTGAAAAAATGCATCATGTCAAGTTAAGTCATCCAGGTGCTCTGTGGTAGCACATGAATCGAACCATAAAAAGACAGAGCCACTATCTTGAACTTGGTGGAGCAGATGTACTTTTTGAAATTATTAGGGTTTACTATGCGATAGAAGCCTTCTCTCTCCTTTGGAACCATGAAGAGTTATGAGTGGAAAACCTGTCATCATTCCACAGAAGAGATAACTTCCACAGCACCTTTAAAGAGTAGAACCTGGATGTGTCCCAAGAGCTCTGTGAAGGCAACTTGATCTCTGAGCAGAGGCTAATGTGGGAGAAACTAAGAGCTCTAACATTTGTCTGTCTGTGACCATGTTGACCATCCAATGGTCTTTGATAATCTTCCTTCAACCTGAAACTAACTTGGATGACCATCATCCATGGACATGATCAGATGATAGGCAGTGACTCTTCAGTAAATGGAGTCATCAGCCTTACTAACTTGGAAGTTTAGCTAATTCCAGTTGGGGAAGGGCCATGCAACACTTAAGGGCTCTCTTTGGACAGTGTGGGGACTTCTTTTTCCTTAGGGGTGACTAACACTAGCAGAGGAAAAAAGAAGGGAGACCAAGGAGTGATCATCAATATCCTCCTCTGCGATGACAGCCTGCTTCATTTAAAGGGTGTTATTCATCAGGAACTGTGAAAAGTTGCTAAATCAAACTTCTCCTCATAAGTGTGCATCCTCAAAAGTGTGCAGCCAGGATGGACCTTTTGAATTTTTCTTTATAGGAAGAAACCTCAGTTGCTCCATTCTGTGGAAGAACATGCATAAACTGGCAAATACAAAATTTACATCAACAGTGTCAAAATTACAGTGAATCACATGGCATCACACCATAGACACCACAGACAAGAGTCTTGGGGAGTTCATTCCTGAACTCAGACTCTGGGAGGGCTAAGAAATTGTCCAGTGCTTGGCTGAATAGATGGGGCTGGCAAATGGACAAGTACGATTCTCTCTTTAACTTAGAGTCTTTCTCAGGCAGCAAGTTAATAGAATGCAGTGGCCTCCTTGCCCTGTGCTGGATAGATGAGATCACATACAAATCTGCTGTAGGATGCCTGGTCAGGATCTCATTCTTTCAGCTGTAGACATATAATGGACAGATGCATTCCTGAAAGCTGCAGTAACAGAATCTAGATGTCTCTAGGATATATATATATGGAATCTAATGACAGACTCCCTATTGGCATTGATGCAGTTTTCCTGTTCCATGCCCATATTCTGATTTAAGCATATCTGGGGAAAGGGATAGGAGACTTTATGAACCTCAGATCTCAGGTTTGTACAAAGAAGGAGCCATTCTGTGGGGAAATGTAGGAAGATGAGTCTTGTTATGTTTATAATGCATGAGCAAAATGGCAACAGGTAGGTACCTAAATCACTACCTGCTTGTTTAGACATTTTTGCAGTATGTGGAGCATCACTTTTACTTGTATTCTATTTTTCTTCATACAGTTTGCATAATTCTGAACATTTTATACAATCTTGGCTTTTGTCACATCAAACGTACTAGATGGCCTGCTGTTTTTTTTTTTTTTTTCGTTCATCACATCTACCACTTCTGCATTCTGACTGCTAAGGCTGTGTAAGCTCCTGATGCTTCTGAACAATTTCGATTCATCACTTCTATGAAGGTCTTCTTGCTATTCTTTCACATTGTAGTATCATGCAACAATTTTTAATATTGGGACCCATTATAGCTAGTCCCAAAATGCTGAATCTGAATGGCCGAAAAAATGTTGGAGATGACCATTTCTTGAATATTCTGTTTTTCCCTAGCTATGACAATCTTGGAGTTAGTATGTATATGTTTGGGGGTGCAGGGGGCTTGCCCTCCAACAAAAAAAGGTAATTTAAAGAAGACGATGGATGTTGGAGATTTGCTCTTTTCCTGTGTTTTTGCTCTTTTTTTTCTGAGTGTTGGCACTCAAGATTTTGAGTGTTGACATATCAATAGGGACTCATAGTACTGAAAAGGTTGAAGAGTTTGTACTACTGGACAAGGGTGATACCTTGAGTTTTGAATTTCTCTTCTGCGCATCTTGAATAATCCCTTAAGTTTAGCAGTAGTTATTAGACATGTGGTTCAGGACATCAAGGATCCTAGCCCAGTTTTCTCAGAGCACTACTTGGTTTAGTGGTCTGCTCAGAGTCATAGAGTGGGAAATGAAGGCTGAGGGAATCAAACCCCTGATTAGAGGGAGCAACTCATTAATAGCTCATAGCTTTAATCCTGTATGCTACCTTAGTCTTCTGTACCAACTGCCAGAGTTGACCAGTGGAGCCTATAACATTTAATTTGAGCAATTGTTTGTTCTTATATTCTGAAATTCTGATTTATTTATTAAATTGTTCAGCATAGAACTTGCTTGCACTCTGGGCTGTTGTCTGACCTTATCATCATTTGTGGATACAGACTGTGGTTACATTGTAGTATTACTGCAGTTTTATTTGATGAAAACTGATTGTGACTTGAATTCCTGACATACACATATTACTGAACAGAGTATTCCATGGGCAGTTTGGCTTACCTGCTGTGGCCACTGCTGATTGCCCATTTCCATAGCCTTTGTTGCATTTACCATTTCATATTCTGGTTTACCCTTGAAGGCATCCTGCTTCATTTTTCTATTTCATACTATGGCTCATAAAGTTAAGAATAATTTTTTTTAAGCAGAATCTGATTATTAGTATTTATAATAATGTTGATTGACTTCTTGAAGTGCTACAGATAATCTGCATTATAATACTTAGTTTCCTTTTTTGTAATTATATTGTTCAGTTTTATTTTTCCCAAGCCTCAAAAGCCTTTTATTTATTTTATGCTACAACCATTTGGAGGGATTTCATTTAGCATTCTTCTTGACACCTACTTTACATTTTTATAACAGTTTCATTATTTCTTGTACAGAAGCTGAAATAGCTGTTTTTCTTATATTTTGTGAAACATATGCTTATTTGGATTTCATTTTGTGAGGTGAATTATGATAAAGCACTGTAATAAGAGTTGACCTGAGCTGAGCTGACTTATGTTTTTTAAACAAACTGCAGATGAATAGTTTTATTCCTGCTAGACTTCCACATTTGTGGCCAATCATACTTCATTCTTTCCAAGTATGTTGGAACTAGCACATTCTGAAGAGGCATACAGGTGATGAATACATGTTCTCTCAATAGGGAGCTGTTGGACAAAGAGAGGGAACCCCAGTACTGATAACAATTCTGTCACGGGGAGAAACTTATCATCCATCTTTGCTTCTGGTAGTAATTAGCTGCTAATGGCCATAACAGGTAGGTACTGATGATCTGACCTCATTTAGTGCCATAATACTTGTTTTATGCATACTATGCCCTTCGTTATTTATAACTTGATGCAGACCGCTGACCATCCATTTATGAGCATATGGTTAGATAATTGTGGTCCTACTTTGGTTGCTATAGTGCCTATGAGTTCTATACGATGCAGCACCATGACAGGATAGGACTAGGGATCCTACAGTTGGCACAGATTACTAGATGAGATTCTAACTGTTCTCAGTATGTCACAGGCACAGTAACAATGTTTAGATATCTATTTATCTTTGACCTACCAATTTGTCTGAGACTATTCCTTCAGTACTTTACTACCTTCATCATTGCTTCAGGCAGAATAGGTCACTCTGGCTTGTTCTGAATAATTTCATCACTGGTGCTTATAGGGAGTCGGTTCCTTTTGTAAAAGAATTTTTCTTTGTTCAGGTGGCCACCTGTGTAACCCCTCCACACAGACATATTCAAGACCTGGTCAATGAAGTAAATGTTGTTACCTTAAATTCAGCATAAGATGCAGTCCTTGGCTCATTTTGCAAGTGCGCTACCTGTAATGCAGCCATAGATCTTGAAATGGTGTGGCAAATCTATTTAGTTACTGTCACCATGAAACAATTTTCCCCTGTCCTGTCCTGAATTCTACAGAAGCATAATGCAGATGACCGAGTCAAGCTTATCTTGGTCTTCAGTAAGGTTTTGATGTCTTCTCCAGATTATTTACTGCATTTCATGTATGCATAGTCCATCATGTGGCATGAATGCACTCGTTTTATCTCTTCTGCGGAATGGAAGTTTCATTTTTCAAGCTAATATTTCACCATTTCAAACATTTATAAATTAATTAGACTTGTATCTATGGAGGTTTACATGCTGCTGCTTGATTCACGTTACAAAGAATATGCTGTCTGTGATCTACATCAGTCTGATTTTCAGACTTGACATGATATCTCAAGGGTAATGAAAAATCTGCTAATGTTGAAGGATGACTGGAACTCCATCTCTGTATGGCATTTAATATGGTGGGTCATGGTATTTCAGGATATTTACATCATTACTGTGGAGTCTAAAAAGCTGTTCTCCAATGACCTATCCACTACTATTGACTGTACTTGTGTACCCCCCTGTAGGAAATCATTCAAAGGAGCTGCCTGCATTGTCATTGCTTTGCTAGTGACATACAGCTGCGCTTCTCTTTCATTTTTAGAATACCTCAGCTGTGAATTCCTTGGTGGACGAATTAGGTTGTATCTTCCATGGAAAGTGCTATAATAGATTCAGACTCAACACATTAAAGACAGTTGCATAATTATTCCTGCTTTGCTTATATATTACAGTTGTCTAGTCCTGAACTCCTGTATCACTTACAGGGGTAACAGGCTGGAATTTGTACTGATGGTGGGTGATACTGGTGACTAATGTAGATAAATTATTGTACTACCATACCGGGAACATTTCCTCAATTGAACATCTTCCATATTCTTAATAGCTTTGTGGCACAGAGTGATAAAGCCCAGATGATAGATAGTAAACCTGAGTTTGACTAGTACCTTAGCATAGTCAAGGGAGGATGTGATCATCTTGGAGTGGCATGGAAAAGTGGGATGCATGTATCCACAATCCCTCAACTAATACTGAAATGTGCCCTGATATCTAGGAATAAAGTCCAAGCTATAAACCTGTTTGCTCTTCCTGTTCTAACTTATAGTTTTTGGATCAGTTGAAGAGGACAACAAGAAAAATGCTTCATGCTTATCTCTCTCTCTCTCTATATATATATATGTATATATATGTATATATATGTATATATATATATATATATATATATATATATATATATATATATATATATATATATATATATATACACACACACACACACACACATACATACAAATCAGCATATACAAAGATTAGATATTCCTCATTCTAAAGGAGGTATGGGCCTCCTTGAAACTGATTATGTGTATAGCTCTGCAGTCATGGGGCTGCCTACATATCCGTTTTCCTCACCAGATCCAAACATAGTGAAAGTTTTAAAATATGAGGAGAAGAAATCTAAGATGACTTTTCTGCTTAGTTTTGCAAAAGCATTTCTGTGTCGAGCAGGAATAAAAAAAATCAGAGAACTGAATGTGCCAAAAAACAAAAGAAAGAATATAAGACGGATCAGATGCAAAGGAAAGAAATGTATGAAAGGCATAAATATTGTTGGAAATGCAGAGATCTCCAGGATTAACCTCATGTCACTCAGGATTTGATGCAGAAATGGTTAAGGTGAGGTGAATTGAAAAAAAAAAGATAAAAGGTTAATAATGTCTGCCCACGATAGTGGACTACATACACATTGGTTTACAAAGTCCATTGAACGTGTGGGAGAAACAGACAAATGCTGGTTCTGTGAAAAAGAAATGGAAACAGTCCCACATCTTGTTGTTAGGTGTGGCAGAGAGCCTTTATACTTAAAGACACAATAACGGGGCAAGACGTTTGCATTGGGGATTATGCAATCATTACAATACTGAAGCAGCTGGGAAGCATTGGAAGCATGAACCACAAAGAATTTCACAGAATGATGAAGTTCATATTACATGGAATCACCCATTAGCAATAGTTCAAAAACTAATGGGAAAAAACAGATACAGTAGTCTAGGAAACAAAATATAAAAATAACATTAACTACTGAAATTGCCACATGCTTTGATTACAGTGCCTTGTGTAAAGAGACACAAAGTCATAAAATACCATGATTTGCAGGCAGAAATGACAGCAATGTGGAAGAAAGATACCAGACAGTTCTAATAGTAGTAGGAGCAGCAGGTCTAATAAAAAAAGATTTACAGTAGTACTAGTTCAAGAACCTACATGTGAATTACAGGAGCTGATTCTGAGCACATTGTAGGTGCTGCAAAGAGCACTTTTGGCTAACATTAAAGACTGAAACAATACTAATTTCAGGAACTTTAATCATACCCTGACTTAGGAATAAAGTAAATTCCTGTCATGGTATTAGAAATCCAAAAGACGTGGGGGAATTAAAAGGAGGCATGGCATACCTCTCAAGCTCTTAGCACAAGAAATCTAGACAAAGCCCAAAATAATGGGGGGGGGCAAAGACCCAAAAAAGGGACACATTTTAAATACTGATCTTATAAACATAGTTGATATAATAAAAGGTTTCCATGTTACCATGCATTTTCTGAAGGAGAGGAAGATTGAAACTCTAGGATCTGTCATAATTTACTGAGCTTAGTGCTCACAGATTGGACAGAAAACCACACATTTTATGAAGAACATACCAAAAATATGAGGCAAAAATCTGGATATTCTGTGAAAATCTAGACAGTTGAGAGATATGAGATAGTATTGAAAAGGGTGTCGGGGGGGCATTAAACTCATCAAGCCACTAGTTAGAGGTAGCCATGAGTAGTAAATGAATGGAAGATTGAACTCACTGGATAAGGGCATTGTGAATTCTCCATGATTATGAAAGTAGCCTGTCTTCCCATTCGTTGGCAGGATTAATGACTTACACAAATACTCTTATTGCCATGTTGGTGTGAAGAGCACAAACTCGCTGAAGTCTGTCTGAATGATGGCCTCTCCAGACAGCTCTTCCCCTATCCTACCATATTTGGGAACACACAACCACTAGAGAATGAATCAGCTCACTTCTGATAAGTGGATGCTTGACGGTTGGCAAGCAGAGGTGGAAAATTTCTCTATTCTTAATGTAAATATTTTTATTCTGCTTTGGTTATCCTGGTTAATGCTGTCTAGATCCAAGTTATAAATGCACTAGGCATGAGGATTGCAGAAAGATGGGTTCATTTATGTGATTTGTTTAATAAAGCGAGTTGATGATCATAATAACAACCACAAAAAAAAAAACTTAGCTGCAGTCGCCCAAGCCTTGGTATCGTCTTACTTCTTCTTCTGCATTTCTCTGTACTTGGGGCTCTCAACACAGAACTTAACTGCAAATAATTGAAAACTCCACTACTAGGCTGGTACTACCACTAAACCATATCACTGTCAGATTATAATGGTTTTGTAGAGATCACAAGTTGTCTAGGTTATTATTTCTAAGGTTCTTGTATTTATCTTGCCGTACATGATTTGGGTCCTCTTTACTTCAAAGAGTTATTTGTGCCCCATCGTCTGGGCTATTCCCTTTATTATCACGCTTTGGGGTTTCTAATACTTCAGAGGATACAGCTCAAATCCTCTGGGATTTAAACATTTTTCTGTGAGGTCCTGCTCCTTTGGAATCAACAAGCCTAGTAGTTTTGGCAGTGCCTGACGTTGAATGGAATTAAGAGGTGTCCCACAAGACCTGTCTTTTTCAGCTTCAGGTTTTGCCCTCAGTTATGTGTCTGCAAAATGATTAATTATTTTTATTTATTTACATATTAATTACAGTTCTGCCAAGCTGCTAGAAAAGCCTTAGAGCTGCACATTGAAACTTCCTGCCAAGCCCTAGTCTGGGCACTTTCAAACTTTGTCATTTGCTGGATTGCAAGATAAGTTCAAAGGTCCTCCATCCTGGGTTTGCAGGTGACAGGTTAAATCTCTGGCACTTGCAGCACTGCTTCTCTCCCAGGCCACACATGCAGTTCTCAGACCTCACTCTGACATTAGCAGTGCTCTGTGCCCCAGTTGAGGAGAGTCAAGCAGGTCCTCCCACATTAATGTTTGTTGTACAGGCCCTAGATTTCAGGTAGCAAAGGTCAGGAGCAGCCTGTTCTTGCAGCTGCAGGAGAGTACCCTTAGGGAATAAAGTTTGATGCCAAAGGAGTCAGCAGGTGATTGTGAGCCCTGCCTCATACTTTGGCAGCTGCATAAAACTTCAAAGGCTTTGGGACTTTAGGCATCTAATATGGAAACATCTGCATGGCAAACATCAGAAATAACAGCTGAATCCCGGTAATAGTAGAAACGAACTAGTGAGCTCATGGATTATGAGCACTCCTTTTTATTTCAGAGTATAACATCACAACATGTACTGGCAGGGCATATGTATCCCAAAGCATGGGAGATTCTGGGAAAAATGGCAGAATGAGATGGAAGGAAGGATAAACTAAGCCATAGTCCAACCAAGGAGACTCCTAAGTATTTGATCAAAAAGATTCAATCTTCAAAGGTATGTGATGACTGAAAAAAGGCACCTAGGGAAGGTATGAAGTGCAGACAAGAGCTCATTTAGCAAGTTTTTGAACTAGAATATACTGCCCCCTTGTACAAATTTGCAAAACATTCTGTTTGATGGATAAAAAAAATGTAAAATATATCTTTTAGATATACAGTACAGAATCAATATCCTTTCATGAGGAGGGTCAGAATGGGATGAATTCTTCTAAGTTGGGAACTGCTGATTGAGAGCCCAGTGTCTGTTATTCTTAAAGTGTATTAGTTCTGGTTTAAGCACTTGGGCTTCAGGCCAGTTATTTTACATTAAGAAGGTTCGTGGTCTGCACTCTTGTGGGAGAAGAGGCTGGACTCTACCCTTCTGAGCTGGGAATTTCTGGTTAAAGGTTTATAGTGCCTGAATATTTGAACTGTATCTTACTGAAATTGGTACACCTTGTTTGCTGTAGCATAGACTAGATCCAGGCCTGCTGAATCTAGCTTTGTTTATATGCTTGTTGTTTGTTTGCTTGTTATTTCCCTGGAACGCTAATTCCACCTAATACGCGGCTTCTCAGCGCTTCTGTGGACCACTAGTGATAGCTGCATTGCTTGCTGTACTTATTTCCTTGTTTCACTTGAAAGAAAGTTACTGTTTGTCGTTTTTGCATTTAAGTTACCTGTAACACATTGCACTTAAGTTACCTGGCACTTGCTCGCTAAAGCAATTATATAAGTCAGCACTAAAAATTAAAAGCACTACACTCTCACTCCCCACTGGCCCTTGTTTTCAATTATTAAGGAATTCCCAATATTATTCTAGCATGTCCAAAGGTCAGTTGTCAATCTCCTCTCCGGTCCAGCTGGTGAATCTGGGAATCTTGAGGCAATGTTACAACTGCCTCATGTACACAGACAACCCTCTCCTCCTCCCAACAAATTCCAACACATGTGAGAGATGCAACCATATAGCCAAACTGGAGGCTAAGCTCTCTCAACTCAGTACTGGCATAACCAGTCAGGAGGAGAAGGAAACCACACTCACTACAATTCCAGTCTCACATAGACCTACCACGACAGCAAACCAAACACATAATCACACAAAAACATACTCGGAGGCTCTAAATAAAGATCTGCCTAAGCAGCAGAGACCTCCAAAGCAGACACCCAAACAACCGCTACCCCAAAACAAAACACGTGCAACACATATCTCACAAAGCCAGTGTGCCGAACAGTCACAGCCCTTAAGACTAAACAACACACCTGATACACTTGTAATAGGTGACTCTATCGTCAGGCACACTGATGTCCTGCTCACCAGGCTGAACAAGGAGAGGGTCACGGTGAGCAGCCTGTCGGGCGCTAGGATCCGCCACATAACACAAGCACTCAGGTCACTCCAAGGCAAGTACAAATATGACTCAGTCATTGTCCATACTGGTGTGAATGACCTGAGACGTACCTCCCTGGACTACATGAAAAGAGACATAAAGGACCTCTCTGAGCATGTAGCCCAGGCCGGTATGACCCTGACCTTGAGTAGCATCTTACCCTCACCAAGAATGATGCCACAATATAAAGACAAGATGATCAATTTCAACAATTGGCTTAAGTACTGGTGTCATTCAAAGGGGATCCAATGCCTGTCAGCTTGGGATGATATGCTCGACAAGCCACGATGCTTTGCTAGGGACGGCTTGCACCTGTCACCCCTGGGCTTTCGGATATTGGCAAAGGCTCTTACTACCCCCATAGTGCCTTTTTTAGGCAAGGCTCAAAAGACAAACCCACCTCTATAGGTATCACAAGGGATAAGAAACTAAGAGTAATGCTACTCAATGCCAGAAGTCTAAACCTCAAGATGCACGCACTCGAAACTCTCCTTAGCATGGAGAACATCGATATCTGTGCAGTAACAGAAACCTGGTTCAGGGCTCCTGAGAGCACCCCAGCACTACCAGGTTATACCTCATACCATGCTTTTCGGCCCCAAAACTTGGACCAAACTGCAAAAGGAGGTGGAGTATCCATATTCATCAAAGATACCCACACCTCCAGGTTGGTGGCAAAGCACAAAGCATCAGAGACTATCCATGTGCAACTATCAGTGGGTAAAACTGCCTTCCAGTTTATAGCCTGCTACAGACCACCCTCCCAAACCCAGGAACCCCACTCGGCCTTTCTGAGAACACTGGAAAATATGAAGGTCTATCCAAACACCATTATATTGGGCGACTTCAACTACCCAAACATAGACTGGGAGCATTACTCTAGCTCCAACACCCTAGCCCAAAGGTTCCTAGAATTTATAAACTCAAATGCTATGGAACAACTTGTTACCATTCCCACAAGAGGGGAAAACATACTGGACCTGATCATCACCAACATGGGGACTCTATGCTCCAGACCAGAAGTGTATCCCTCACTGGTAAGATCAGACCATAAACTAATCTCACTGGATATTCACATCCCGACCCCACCCCTGCCCAGAAAACTACAGTGAAAAACTTCTCTAAAGCAAATTTCACACTCCTCAAAACCGAGGTGGAATCCTTCAAAGCACCCGGGCCTGTGGAAAATACGGCCCAGACCGCAGAATCCTTTATAAACACATTCTATGAACACCTTCAGGAATGCATGGATCATGCGATCCCAAATAAAACCAAGACCCAATCCTCCAAAGGCAGACGTCCTGTCTGGTGGACCCCAGCTATAAACAAACTATACAATAGAAGGAGGAAGCTACTAAATGATAGAGCAAAATCTCAAAAAGGGAAGGCATCACTGATCAGTATTAGGAAAAAACTACGGGCACTCATAAAATTGTCTAAGGCCAGCTTCGAGAGAAAAATTGCACAGGACACTAAGGATAATCACAAGGCTTTCTTTAGTTATGTTAGGAACCTGGGTGGTAATTCCCAAATATGCTCAGAATTAGTCCAAAATGACAAAAAATACACTGAACCCACAGACATTGCCAACATCCTAGCTGACAGGTTCAGCGCAAACTTCTCCCCACCAAAAGGGCAAATATCTATCCCAGCAGAGTGCTGCCCCCCTGACATCTCAGATGCTCAGGTAAGAGCCGCCCTCTCCAAAGCAAAAAACACAGCATCAATGGGACCAGACGGTGTCCCTGGCTGTGTCCTACATGAATTCCAAGAAGAGCTAAACCCAAACATAAAACTACTGTTCAATCTCAGCCTTACTACAGGATATGTGCCCAAAGAGTGGCGTACAGCAACAGTGGTCCCTCTCCATAAAGGTGGTGCCTCAACGGATCCTGGAAACTATCGCCCCATAAGCCTGACTAGCTTGGTCTGCAAAGCTATGGAAAGGATCATCATGGACCTCATAAATAAAGATATTGGGGACCTACAGACACTGGATCCTACCCAGTTCGGCTTTGTTAAGGGCAGATCCTGCCTCTTAAACCTGGTTGATTTCTTTGAAACAGTCACCAAGGCCATTGATGAGGGGAAGGTGGTCCACACAGCCTACCTGGACCTCGCAAAAGCCTTCGATACAATACCCCACTCGGGCATTATAGATAAGCTCACCAGCTTAAATATAAATCCCTATGTCACTAGATGGATTGCAAACTGGCTCAAGGACAGAACCAACATGGTTAGAATTGCTGGAGCCATGTCAGACTCCAAACCAGTTACAAGTGGTGTCCCACAAGGCTCAGTCCTGGGACCTCTCTTGTTCGGTATATATTTCTCGGAGGTACAGGCCAACATGGAAGGACTGTGGCTGACCAAGTTCGCAGATGACTGCAAACTGGGCGCCATAATCGACTCTCCAGCCGACACAAGCATCCTCCAAAAGGGCCTCATAGAAACAGACAACTGGTGCCAGAGCCATGGCCTCAAGCTAAATGCCAAAAGTGTATAGTCATCCCTTTGGCAAAACAAAGTGCCCACAAATTACCACATAGGTGGTAATCCATTAAGTACAGAAGAAGTAATTAGGGACCTGGGGACCCAAGTTGATAGCAATCTCTCATTTGACAACCACGTGGCCAAAGTGGTTAGAAAAACATTTTATATAGCCCACCTAATCATGAAGGGATTCACATCTAGATCAGGGGAGGTCATCGTGCCTCTTTACTCATCCCTCATCAGGCCCATAATTGAGTACAATGCCCCTTTTGGGATGTACCTTACCAGACACCTGCAGCAACTGGAAAGACCCCAAAAGTACCTCACCAAGAGGATCAAAGGGCTCAAACAGATGCCATATGCTGCCCGGTTAAAGAAACTCCAGCTCTACTCAGTGGCATACCGCCTGTTCAGAGGCTATCTGTACCTGACGTATAAAGCCATGTCCAACCCAGAATTAATGGACATGCTGCAACTCAGAAAATCCAAATCCCATCGAGCTACGTGCTCGAGAGACTTGAACCTCAGCACTGAAATAAATAGGACATGCTGGAGGGACAGATTCATAACCCAGAGGCTCCCTTCACTCTGGAATAAAATCCCAGTCCAGGTTAGGCAGAGTCCCTCATTGACTCTCTTCAAGAGGAATCTTGATGAGTGGATGGAAGATCATAGGTTTACCCTGGGTATCACTTCTGTGTCACTGTTAGACAGAGGCACAGTATACTAACCTCGAAAAAGGGCATAGCAAAATAAATTTAAAATGGGTGGCGAAAGCCAAACACATTCTGGCTAGGCTTATAAATGCCCTAGGGCAGATAGCCTAGTATGAACCTATGATCCTAATTGGCAGCATTTTAAACTTGCTACATTTGAAGAAAGAATTTCACTGTATCTTTTAATTTCATTATTGGAGTCAGCAAAACCCTGAGGTATTTGCTGGTTTTAGTTCTGTGGCCTGTTTCATCATGACTGAATCCATTTCTTGCTGAAGGTCCACAGGGAATCCACAGTAGGAATCATCACTATAAAAGGATATGAATGGTAGAACAGAGGAAGGAAAAGTTCCAGTGATTGTTCCTGCATCAGTAGCTAGATGCATACATGATTGCACAGGTAAATGAGTACTACAGCTGGCAAAAACAGCCATTATATATATTCTATTAGCAATCTGCAGTAATAACTGAACTCCATCCTTCTGCTTAGTGCAGTGAGGAACTTTCAACCAGACGGGAGAATGTCATCAAGCTCCAAGCTTGGCTTGTTGCTTAGCAGGATCTGTGATAAGGTTTCCTGGAATCTGGAGCTTCTGCAGACTTTGATGTATGTTTTTAAGATCTTATGACTTGTTCTTACCAAGATTTTTTTGATCAAGTGGACAGATGCTTGTTTGGCCTTATTTAACTGATGGATAAAGTAATCACCTTGCCTGTGTAGTAGAGGTCAAAATAGCCTCCATAATTTGCATTCTAAGTATATTTGCACAGCTAAAGGGAACATTCTGCAGTTCCTGCTGCATCTCGGGCCTAGTTTACATGATGTGGTATAGACGTTTTACCTCAAAAACTGTGGCATTCAAAATCCTTGTAGAACTGAGAGTCGATTACAAAAATATGTATTCTCAGATAATTTCATTTGTGACAGGTTGTGATATGGTTCTTCTATCCTGGCAGAATTTTTGAAGGAATAGCAGTCTTACCAACTGTTCCATGGATGGTAACCTAGAAGAGGTGCTTTATTCCAAGACACCACTTCACCAGGCCACAAATATTGCCTTTAGATTAGTCTCACTGCTTCACACTTTGAGCAGAGTAATGAACATGCATTAACTCATGCTTTGTGCATAACCCTCATTTGTGCTATACTATTACTGATTACCCATTTACAAGTTTGAGATTAGAATTCAGGATTGTTTAAGCTTTATGCAGATCCAACCTGAAGAAATATAACTGAAATGGAAATTTGATACTTGTAGATCAATATGTATGTACATCTTTAAGAAGCTTTCTAGGGGGCTTGCATAAGTGTATAAATACTGAGCACATGTGAGCCTCACTGTCATTTTGTAGTTAGCTGGTGAGATGTAAGCATGTATGTCTGTCAGTTAATCATGTCATTTATATTCTGTACTGCTGCTATCTCTCCTGAGGTGTTTCTGTGTAATAAAACATATAAACAAACTAGCCAGTCTGTTTGTCTTTAATGGGAAACAAGACAAGTGACAAGATGTCAGAATGGGATCCAGACATCCAGATTCCAGACTGAAAAGGCATCAGTTAAAGGTGGAGGAATATAGAGGAGTGGATCATCCCCACTGCACATTTTATTCACAAAAACAGGTCAAAAATGTATTTCAGGTATCAAAGCTTACTTAAATGATTTCTTATTCACAAAATACAAAAGGAAGCACTCAGAATGCTCTAAACGAATTTCTAAGTAAACAAAATGTCCAAAAATGTGACATATTGATAAAATATATATTGCAGAGAATTGGTCAGTGTTTGAGGAAGAGTACGATATTTTCATACAAGCTGCATTTTCTGATAAAGATGACCATATAAAGGCATTTATTCTGCTTAATTTAACTAGTTCAGAAGCCATAGAAAGAGAGCATTCATTTGTGTATGGACCTGCTGTATTTGCAGGGGAGGGGGAAACTGTCATATAGTTGTACCGGCTGAATCAAGGGAAGACCCGGAGTGCTTAAAACATAAATTTAGAGAAATGTGTAACCCTCAAATTAATATTACAATGGAATGGCATTTATTTTACACAAGAGATCAAAAGCCTGGGGAAACTTTTGCAGCATATATAACTGACTTGAGAAATAAAGCTAAAATGTGCAGATTTGGTGATTTAAGGGATGAGTTGATAAAAGACAAGCCTGTGTGTGGTATTAAAGATGATGTGAGAAAGATTTTGCTTCATGACAGTAATTTAACTTTGAATAAGGCCATTCAGATTTGTCAGATATATGAGCTCACAGAAAAGCTCACAAATATGCTTAAAAATGAGAAATACATGCTTCCAGTATCTTCTAGTGCTCATGTTGATAGTATGCAGCACGTAGTTAAAAGAAACAGACCCAAGCACATGGCAGCAACTGTAAGCCCTGCAACAGTCACTTGGAAACCCTGCAGCTTTCTAGTAAGTTCCAAAGTGCACTCTGGAAATCACACAGTCTCAATAAAGCATATAAGTGAGTCAGCAAACTCAAAGCATGTACCATTACCTGGTTTCATAGTCAACTGTTGTATTTGTGGTGCAAATCTTGAGCCCAAAAGAGAAAAATGCTTAGTTTTTGGTCAATAATGCCACAAATGCAATAAGTGGAATAATTTCAAAAGATTTTGTACATCAAATAAGGGACATTCTTTTATTAAAAGAGAACATTCAAAGAAATAAGTTGATCAATTAGAAAGCTGTGACCCTACTTTTTATATTGATAGTGTGTCTGTGCTAAATAAAACAGTCAATGCAGTAGATTTATGGGCACAGAATGAAGTATTTTGTACTGTTCGGATAAATGAAAGACCCATGCAGCTCAAAGCTGACACAGGTTCAAAGTGCAATGTTATGTCAGCACAATCATTTGCTAGAGTTTGTGATAGTGAGAAGCTTGATTTGGCAAAGTGTGAGAAGCTTGTTGCTTATGGTGATGAAGAAATTCAAACTGAAGGTTCAGTAGTGCTTTCATGCTACTCTGCTGGCAACAGCCATGACTTGCAATTTTACATAATCAAAAGGCACGTGCAGTCATTATTATGCCTCAGAGACAGTTTGAAAATGGGACTACTTTCATTTAATAAGGAAGTGCACTATGTAACCTTGAAAGACCACTGTTCTAATTTTGCCCAGTCCATTTTTTCTATCTCTGCTGATCTTTTGGAAGACAAACTATGCTAATTCATAGTTGTGTACTCCATGAAGTTAGACAATGAAGTCAGTCCAGTTGTCAGGCCAGCCCTGAAAGTTTCAGTAGCTGTGCAGAACATAGTCAAGGCTGAGCTAGATATAATAGTGCAGCAAGTTGTAATTTGTCCAGTAGAAGAACCTACTGAATGGGTATCTTCCATGGTCGTTGCTCATAAGAAAAGTTCAGATGATATCAGAATATGTATTGATCCATGAGATTTGAACAAAGCCGTGAAAAGACATCATCCAATGTGTACAGTCAAAGAAGTTGCTGCTCTTATGCCAAATGCTACTGTTTTTTCTTTCTGTTTTAGATGCAAAGAGTTTATTTTGGCAAATTTTGCTTGATTGAAAATCTTTATTGCTAATGACTTTTAGTACTCCATTTGGCAGGTACAGATTTTTGAAAATGCCATTTAGATTAAATTCTGCCAGTGAAGTCTTAGATGATATTCTAGTAGGAGGTAATGTTGAAGCTGAGCATGACAGGAAACCCCAAGAAAGTTCTGGAAAGAGCACGTGAAGTGAATCTTAAGTTGAATCCTCAGAAGTGCAAGTTGAGGCTACCTGAAGTTACTTATGTTGATCACTTCTTGTATGTAATGCTGTATTTGATGTGTAATGACAACAAATTGGTCTCCTCTCTCTTCCATGACTTATCAAAAGCTTTTGACACTATCTCTCATAACCTGCTACTATCAAAATTTAAGGACCTTAATCCCTCTCAAAGTGCCATTTTCTGGTTCTCTAGCTAACTCTCTGATAGACTGCAGTCTGTCAGATGGCTATCTGCATCCTATACATTCCTTCATGCACATACAAGTTCACCCCAAGGCTCCATACTTGGGCCCCTCCTATTTAACATCTTCACAAATAACCTCTACACATCCTGCCCCACTCTTCTCTAATCCAATATGCCTATGACTCTACCATCATATCTTGCTTCAATAATCTTCCCCACCTTCTATCCATTACTCAAGACTCTCTTCAATCTGTAGAAAAATGTCTCACTGATAATGAGCTCCTACTTAATCCAAAAAAAAAAAAAAACACAAAACTTCTTTTTTTCCCTACAACCCTACAACACTGTAAAAACTCCTTCTTAGTCACATCATTCAACAATACTACAATCTCAGTAGAAACCTATACGAAACTCCATGGTGTGGTTTTCAATGATCAACTTAGATTTGACACTCATATTCTACAAACTATCAAACACACCCATCAAAAACTTGGACTACTATATAGAAATATGAAATACCTGATGAAAGATACAAAATGCTCCCTTGCCCAGGCCTTTTTCCTGCCTACTCTGTTCTATACCACACCTGTTCTCACTAATCTCCAATCCAAGCTCATGAACAAATTCAAAGTCACTTACAATAAAATTGCCAGGTTCACTGCCAATTTACCTTACAGATCCCATTACTGCATTGCCTTAAAAATCTGTTATGGCCTGAAGCTCATACTCAACTCCTAATTCCTCAACTCCACCTCACACACTCAGTCCTAACAAATCCCACCCACTGCCCTGCTCTCACTACCTTAATCATCCCTTACACTCCCAAACACTATCTCCGTAGCTCAGACCAAAATCTCCTTGAAGTCCATAAACCTACAAAACAAATTGGTAAGCTTCTGTATAGTCATTCAGTTTCAAACACCTGGAATAAACTTCCCTTGGACCGCAGATCTGTCACTAACAACTTCATTTTCAAAAAAAACACTAAAAGACTACGTATTAAATGAGTGGGTCTGCCCCTGTCCTACCCCCACTGACCTTTCCCTCAACTTCCTCTCTCCTCGTTTCTGTGTTTCACTAACCACACCTCAACTTGTCTAAGAATATAATTAAATCAGTTTTGTGTACAAGGAATATTTATATAGTACCTGTTAATTCCTGACCACTCTTGCAATTATTCAGATACAACCTCATTTGCTCATGCTACTGTCTAAATCTCTGAAAAAAAAATAGATTTTTACTTAATAACTGTATATTCTGTCTGTATTTTTGTACTTGCTAGTTCAATTTTGTACTTGTAATTTTTCTGTAATTAGTGAGCATTATATAATTGTTTTCTTTATCTTGCTTAGGTCTGGAGCTTTTCTCCTCAGGTCTCTGCTGAAAAAGGGCTTCATGCCCGGTCAGACTAACCCGGTCAACAAATGTCAAATAAATAAATACATTTGTTTACCAGTTCAGGCTTATGACCAGATCCTTCAAAGCAAACAGCAATTCTTGAGATGCCATCTCCAGACAATGTTCAAGCCCTGCAATGTTTTCTTGTCATGGTTAACTACCTAGCCAAGTTCATTACAGTCTTGAGCCAACCTTCAGCATCGCTCAGAGAGCTGAGATATAAAGATGTATCTTGGTCATGGTTTGAACAACATGAAAGAGCATTTGATGTCCTGAAACAGCGAATTGCCAGTCCACCAACTCTCAGATACTATGATGTTCACAAGCCAGTTACTCTTTCTTGTGATGCTTTGAAGTTTGGTCTTGGTGCAGTCATTCTTCAAGAGGGTAGACCGGTAGCCTATGCATCCAGAACTCTGACCCAAACTGAAATGCACTATATGCAGATAGAGAAAGAACTTTTGGCAATTGTGTTTGTATGTTCGAAGTTCCATGATTATATTTATGGTCGACCTATCCAGATTGAAACAGATCACCAACCTCTAGTCACTATCTTGAGAAAGCCTATGTACACAGCTCCAGCCAGATTACAATGAATGATGTTGAAATTGCAAAAGTATAATTTCAATCTTGTCTACACAAAAGGCAAACTTCTTTATCTTGCTGATACATTATCCAGATCACCGAGGAATACTACTGAAGAGCATAAAAATTAGAAACTTGATTTTGAAGTCATGGAAGTGAGAAATTTTTCTTTTACACATCTTGATGAGTTTAGAAGTTATACAGCCTTAAATCCAGTTCTTCAGACGCTCAACCATTTTATCAGTTGAGGATGGCTGCAAAAGCAATTGTGGTACCAATAGACCTGCAACCATATTTTCCTTACAGAGATGAGATTTTGTTTGACAATGGTATCATCATGAAAGTTCCAAAAGTGACTGTTCCAAAGTCCTTGCAACAAGAGTATTTTAATATTTTGCATCATGGCCACCAAGGAACTGATTCTACCACAAGAAGGGCGAGAGGACTAATATTTTGGCCTTCTATGTCACAGGATATTGAGAGAGTACTTTCATCTTGTTCTGTATGTAATAGTACTAAGCCACATCAACTGAAAGCACCATTTCAGCTAAATCAGATTCCTGAAATATTATGGTCAAGTCGCACAAAGTTATTTCTGACAATGGTACACAGTTTACAAGCCAACAGTTCAAAATATTTGCAAAAGAGTGGGACTTTACTCATGTCACGAGTAGCCCTGAGTACCCATACTCAAATGATTTGGCAGAACGTGCAGTTCAAAGTACAAAACAATTACAAGAGAAGTCAAAATGAGACAAGAGAGATGTTTTCTTGAATCTCTTGAATTTCAGAAATGTTCCTCATGAAAAGCATCTTGGTTCACCTGCGCAGAGACTTCTGTCGAGACAAACCAGAACCACGCTACCAATTAGTAGTTCATTAGTGGCTCCATGTGTCAAGAACAACAGAACAGTGAAAGCCCCTCTGTTAAAGAAGCGCTTATCCCAGAAGTCCTATTATGATAAGATCAGCAAACTGCTCAATCCATTACGAAAAGTGGAGATAGGATGCAGACATCCAAAGGTTTTGATCAGATTGGTGTCATGAAAGGTGTATGTCCATAGCCCAGATCGTATACTGTGGAATCACAAGGAGCAGAATTTAGGCTGAATCGGAAACATTTGATCCTGGTGTCTAAGCCTGTATTGCAGTATCATAACTGCGAGAAAGACTCTATATACCTATCCAGCGTTCCAGTTCCAGGGGACATTCCAGTAAATACCCCTGTTCCTGAGAAGAATCCTGAAACAAGTTGTTCGCCAATGACTGTCTCTGTTGCTAAATCCAATTCTGATTGCTATATCACTAAATCAGGTTATATTTCCAGACCATGTTCCAGATACACGGCAACTTGGATATGACAGTTGTGTTTATTTCTTATTGTCTGTACAATTGCATGTTTCGTTTCGAATGCCATTATACTGTGGGCAGTTCATTAAAGAGGGAGGATGTAGACCAATATGTATGTATACCTTTAAGAAGCTTTCTAGGGTCTTGCACAAGTGTATAAATATTAAGCATGTGTCAGTCTGACTGTCATTTTGTAGTTAGCTGTTGAGATGTAAGCATGCATGTCTGTGTAGACTGTAAGTTAATTGGTTAGTTTATATTTTGTACTGCTGCTATTCATCCTGATGTGTTTATGTGGAATAACGAATATAAATGAACTGCCCTGCATGTTCATCTTTAATGGGAAACAAGACGAGCAACAATACTTATTAACAGGAAAACCTACATTTTTAGAGATGAAAATATCTTATATATGACATATGTTTCAACCTTTAATTACTTGTGTATTTTTGTTATAGCTGTGTCAAGTGGTGACCCCTACTACATTTCTTTTATACTCTTTACTCTGCTTGTGCTATGTTCACAATCTGTTATCTTTGCTAGCTATTTTAAAAAACTTAGTGACGATAAAAGTAGTAAAGAAACTGATACTGAGAATAAAAAAACTTAAAAGGGCAAGTAAAGACAAAGCCAGATTACTATGCTATACTAAGATTCCTGATACAAACATTTTTGACATTTATTTTGATTAAACGATGCATCACATAAGTGGGTATTTAAATAAACAATTAGAAGTATATCTTCTGAAGAAATCTTGTGAATAAAGATGAAAGCACTAAAAATACCTGACAGAGTTCACTTTTTTTCTCTGCAGTTTTTTAATATTTTATTACTTATTCTGAGGACTAAGAGAGCTGTCTCCCCATTGTAGCTACCTATTATTACTAAGGCCTGGTCTTACAGCATGAGTTCGGTATGCCTGATTTGTTGTTTCAGCTGCAAATTATGAAACAAAGAAGTTTTGATCCCATGGTTCCTTTATTTCAGTACATTACAGTTAATTATATTGTTCCATAATAGAGCCTGAGTTAGTCTGAATGAGAGTTCTTAAAGGGGAAGACATGACCACATGTTATCATTGAATGCACTGCTGGTAGTCAGTAGATGGGGTCTATATTATATAATTAAAAGTTTAATTCAGCGAACGCTCACATGAGTGAAAATGCTGGAAATCGAAAGGGTGTTTGTGGGGTCGTGGTACAGTGAGGAGTGGGATATTTGCCCTTTCCTCACTGTAGTGTGTGATCTCAGAATTGGAATATATAGTTAGTGGGGGTTGTGGGGGGCACAGCCCCCCCACAATAAGCAGTTCAATTTCCAGCATTTTCGCTCATGTGAGTGTTCGCTGAATTAAACTTTTGATTATATAATATAGACCCAGTAGATGATATTTAAACTGTTCTTGGAGGTGCACAAACAAAGGTAAAAATGTACAATGTGCCCACTTTCTGAATTAATTGGGATAGAAATAGAATGCTTTGGCTTGCCAGGTCAGCCACCACAAAGGTTTATTATCTATTTTTATGCAAAGTTTCCACCAGATAAGGATATCTGTTATATAGATTGAGAGGTACCTTACACTTTCTTGAGCTGAGATAAGATACAGCAGGTAATGACAGTCCAGTGACATGACGATGTGCAGCCTAGCAGCTTGTATGACGTGTTGCCTAGAATGTTGGCTTTTAGCACAGATCATATATGACAGGCCTGCCAAAGTGTTGTGAAAACCTACATAATATAAATGCATTAACATATTGATACAAATCAGGTAGCCCCCCACACCTGTATTTAATTGGTACTGTAACATCTTATTTCTGTCACCATTCTACACAAAGTGCCTTGCTAACTTCTGAATCTTTACTAACCAGGGAAGGTACACAATACAAGAATATGCCTCAAAATATAAAGACGTTTATAGTAAAACGTCATTTTAAAAACATTTATCGTCCCTAGCTAGTTGAGCTTTAGCCTTCTGTAGTTCTTGCTATGTTGTTTGTCTTTCGGCTTTTCCCAGTTAGGGGTCGCCACAGCGGAACTCCAGTCAGCTAATGATTGGCAGTGGATTTTTATGGTGCTGAGTTGCCAGCCCGATGTCCAACCTTCAAAGAAGGCACACCCATTCAAGCATGCACCTACCTGCGTGTCTGTAAATGTCACTTGACCGTGGGGAGGACATGCAGACTCCACAAAGAAGGCGCTACAGCCGAGAATCAAATGGGAGAACCTCTTGCTGTGAGGCAATAATGCTAACCGCTGCACCTCTGTAGTTCTTGCTATTATGGTTTTAAATTCTCAGAAATTACTGTGTTTATCATTAGGTACTGTTTTATACCCAAGTATCCTGAAGGGGAAATATATAATCTAAATGTGAAATGTAATTGTGTTTCTTGGTCATGCACATGCTGATTAACATGATACCTATGTTTGGGATATGTTAGCTTTTAAGCAAGTCATTAACACTTACACTGAGATTAGGGTTTACATAAAACAATAAATGGGCCACTGATAAACAACAGGGCCTCATACATACACCATACATTTCCCAGCTTCTAAAGGAGGATAGTTCTCTAATGAGATGAGCAAAGGGCCCTACTGCTAATGTAAACAAAAACAGAGAGAATGAGCAACCCTGCTTCAACCTTGGAAAGGGGGATGAAAAAATGCAATATGCTGCTGCTCTAGTAATGATAATCACACAGAGAGAGGGAATCCATTATGAAGGCTGGTGGTATGTACACATGCTAGAGGATAGCTTAGCTATATTGTCAACAGATATGAAAGCCTACTCAGAGTCTTCTAGGAAGTATAGTGTTAGAATAGTGAATCTATGCTTGGCTTACATGACTGATGATTGCTTGTAAGTGATTATTGCCCAAACTGCTTCTCTTGAAGCCTGCTTGTTGCTGGATGGTTAAACTTGAGAAGGAATGGCTATACCCTTTCTTTTCCAGGTGCTTTTCCTCCTCTACTTGTTGCATATCAAGCCCCCAGATCTGCTAGGGCAACAACAGTCTGGTGTGGCTGTCATTCAGGAAGACATCACAGAGATTGTGTGCTTACTGTCATCTTTACAATGATGACACTTATGCAAGTCTTTAACACTGCCCCTGGGTAGGGGGACAGGTTGCCTGCATCACTGCATGGATTTCCAATGCATTCACCAGTGAGTACATGCATGACTGCACTAACTAATGAGGGCCATCACCAGGCAGTGACTTGGTGAGCTGTAAGCCATCACCACAAAACCCACACCAAAACGGATTGTGGCTGTACGTATCCTGCTTCACTTTGCCATTCCCAGGATTAGCATGCCCATTCCTTCATGCAAGAACTGTCAACAACCCATGCCACTAATCAAACTCTAATCAAACTCAGGTCACCTGGGCCAATTTCTAGGCTTTATCTCTCTCTATGTTACCAGTGTTAAATGAGAGGGCTGTAGCTTTGTCTCCAGTATTTCTGTATAAATCTCCATCTTGGAATTGATTAGAGACATGGTTCCTTAGTTTTCACTTCTGCTATAATCTTACCCTATTTCTTAAACAGAATAATTCTAGATTCAGTGACAGATTGAGGAATATTAGCTTTAATCATAGATTCAGTAGTAGACTGAAGGATAGGCAGTTTGGAAAACTTTTCCTGAAAAAAATATATAGGAACAGGAACTCAGCAAGTTTTGAGGATGTAATATTGATTAGTTTTCAGACCATCAGCTCCTGGGTCTTTCCATCTTGCAATATCTTGTATAGCTATTCTAACACCATTAACAGATATTGGGTTAATAAACTTAGCCTTTTCTGGGCTTAGACTGGATAATCCTGATCTCTGCAGAAAGGTTAGCATGGCTGTTGGGGAACTGGAATATAGTGGGTTTACCTCTTGGTATAGGTGGGAGTAAAATTTCAAGTTCAGTATTAATTTGTCTGGGTGTAGTGAGTAATTCTGATGGTGTGGTCAGTGAACTCATTTAAAACTATGCTGAGACTAACAAAATTACGTGATTTGTCTTGCAGCAGCCAGGATTACAGGACTGCCATACAATGACTTTCTCTGCTAACACTAGCAAAGTTGTAATTTTTCTTTATGTTTTAACGCCCTGAGAGATGTTAAACCTGATAAGGAAGGCCTGTATCTTTTTTTCCAGGTGCTTTTCCCCTCTGTCTGCTGGACATCGAGCATCTCCTATCAGACTAGGCTGTCTCATCTTCTGAAGTTCTCATTGAATTGTCTAGTTTTGCAAATATTTAACTCTAGCTGCAGTGCAAATGGCTTTGACCTCCAGTTTAAAGCTCTCTCACCACACACATATGGCCATTGACTGGGTCAGGTTAACTGAAATCTACTATTGTTCTTCATTTTGTATGAAGCTCCCTGTCCCATAAAATCAGATACTTCAATTTAAATGGCTTCTTAGGGGAAATTACCATAAGGCATGTTTAAACTCACACTGTTGTTGTCAGATAAGATACAAGGAAGATTATCAGTAGACCGAATGCTATACTGGATACAAGATGATGTCAACTGACAGTTCAGTCTATTGTTTAAGGACTCATTGGGTGTAGAAAAGATATAGCCTGCATCTCCAGGGTACAGCACCCTCCAGACATCACATAGGCCACTGTACAGCATGTTGACTTTTTAAAATACTCTGTGATTTCAGATGCTGTGAGGACTCATTGGGTGTGGGAAAGATATAGCCTGCATCTCCAGAATCCAGCAGTCTCCAGCGATAGCACAGTTGTGTACGCTTACCATAAATGTAGATATTTGAGTGTATTCCCTGTTGCAGTCATCGCATTTGGGTTATCTGATTGCGGTAGCCCTCAGTCGGCTTGATTATCAAAGTCTTGGGTCCTGCATCGGTTGCTGTCTCATCTTCCATGATGTCAGGTAGTCAGGGGTATAAAGCATACAGCCGATGCCATTACATCAGTTTTTCTTGCCCCAGATGTCAGGTGCCTAACTTAATGGGAAGCAATTTTATATATATATATATATATATATATATATATATATATATATATATATATATATATAGTAAAGGACAATAAAGGTATAGCCAAAGGAAGGCAGGGGGCTGGAGGAAGGATAACCAGGACTGCAACAGTGAATACACTTGATCATCTACATTTATGGTAAGTGTACACAACTGTACTATGTTCTTCATGTTTCACTGTTGCAGTCATCACATTTGGGTAGATTCCCAAATCTAAGGATGGGAGGAGGAATTTAGATAGCATTAGGACCAGCTATAAGGCCCTGCAAGACTGCAGTGGCAAAGCCAGCTCTGGATTTATGGAAAATTGGCAAATGGTAATGCTTGGTGAAAGTATGTACAGAACTCCAGGTAGCAGCTTCTAGGATATCTCTGGTAGGGACACCTCTGAGAAAGGCTGTAGAGGTAGATGCAGCCCTGGTTGAATGGGGTCTAATCCCTTGTGGGATAGGTTTTCTATGGTGCTTATAGCAGAAATGAATGCAATGGCCTGTCCATTTAGAAATGGTTTGTTTTGAAATAGCTTTCCCCTCTGCCCCTGCAGCAAATGCCACCAGCAGTTGTTCAGATTTCCTTTGAGGTTTAGTCCTGTCCAAGTAAAATCTAAGTTATCTAAGTTGTCTGTGCACATCTAAGGAGTGCAGTACCCATTCTTCTTTGTTCTGTGGATTAGAAAAGAAGGTTGGCAAATGAATGGGCTGATTAAGAGCCACACTGGAAACCACCATGGGCATGAAAGAGGGATGGGGCACCCTGTCCGCATGAAAGATGATGAAAGGCTGCACTGCCATAAGGGCCTGTAATTCAGATACCCTTCTTACTGAAGTGATTGCTAAAAGGAAAGCTGTTTTCCAAGAAATTAATTTTAACACTGCAGTCGCAGCGGGCTCAAAAGGGGGAAGGGTGAGTGTTTCCAATACAAAATTAAGGTCCCAGGCTGGAGTTGGGTGGTCTTATGTTTTTGGCCCCTCTGAGGAACTGCTTGAGCAGTGGGTGAGAAAAGAGGGGTGGTTCTGTGTTGTAATGAGCTGAAATGGCTGAGCATGAATTTTAATGGAGGAAAAAGAAAGGCCCTTGTGAAGCATCTCAGTTATGTATTGAAGAATATGAGGTAAATTGAGTGCTGATGTGACCATCCCTTGAGTTTGGTTCCAGGTACAGAATCTTTTCCATTTTTCAGCATAAGATTTTCTAGTACTAGTCCTTTTTGCCTCCAAAATGACATCCAACACGTTTACTGAGGGATGGTAATGGAGAGATGAGGTAATTAGCCAGGCTGCCAGGTTCAGGGTTTGCAGCTGAGGGTGCAGAATCTGGCTCGCCTGCTGAGCAAGCAGGGCGGGGGTCTTAGGTAGGTGCCATGGGGTCAGCTGTGACACACTGCGCAAGAGGGGGTACCAGTGTTGGCTTGGCTAGTCTGGTGCAATCAGTATCATCCTTGGTTTGTCATGTTTGATCTTTAGTAGCACTTTGGAGAGGAGAGGCAGTGGAGGAAAGGCATAAAGTGATAGATTTTTCCAGCTGTAGGACAGAGCATCCACTTTCCAAGCTTGTTTGTGGGGAGTCCCTGTGCAGAATCTGTCCAATTGGTAGTTCTGGGGGGGGGGCGCAAACAGGTCTATATCTGGGATCCCCCATTTGTTGATCAACATGTTGAAAATCTTTGGTTCCAGTTTCCACTCATGTGGGTCCATGAGATTTCTGCTTAGTTCGTCTGTCAGTGTATTTAGTTTTCCTGGCAGGAATTGAGCCTGTTAATGCACTTGGTAGCTCAAGGCTGTGTTCCACAGAGCCATGGCTAGTCTGCAGAGGGGGTAAGAATGGGTACGCCCCTGCTTGTTGTACCACATAACAGTGGTGTTGTCCGTCTTTATTTTCCTGGAAGAATGTGCTCCTTGAAGGATGTCAGAGCATTCTGTACAGCTAACATTTCTTTTTGATTGATATGCAGGTGCATGTGACTTGGGTTCCATTTGCCCTGAATGCACTTCCCTGCCAGGTGAGCCCCCCATGCATAGTCTGATGTGTCTGTTGTTAGGGTTTGGGTGGCAGGGGGTAGAGTGAATGGTAGTCCCTTGTTTTGGTGGCAGACCTCTGCCCACCAAAGGAATTCTAACCGTAGGCAAGGTATGATAGGAATCATTGCTTCTAGATCCTGAGAATGCTGACACCATAGGCTTTTTAGATACCATTGTAGTTTCTTCATATGCAGTCTTGCATATGGAATTAGTAGAATGCAGGAGGCCATGAACCCCAAGGCTTGCAGTATTTGCCTTGCAGATGGCAGGGTTTTTGTGGCCACTAGTTTGAAGTTGTCAAATTAATTTGTTTCTATGGCATGAGGAAAGCCATCTGGGAAGTTGTGTTCAAGCTTGCTCCCAGGAATATCATTTGTTGACAGGGTACCAGATGTGATTTATTTTCATTTATGGTGTACCCCAGACAAGTTAACACCTTTTGTTCAAATGCCAGATGATTCAGAAGTATGTCCTGGCTTTCTGCCTGAATTAGACAATCGTCCAGGTATGGGTATATTTGAATATTTCTTTGCCTGCAAAATGCAATGACTGGAGCTAGGCACTTTCTGAATACCCTGGGCGTAGTAGATAAGCCAAAGGGCAGTGCAGAGAACTGATAGTGCATGCAGCCTGCTTTGAAGCATACGTATTTTCTGCAAGATTCCCTGATTGGGATGTGCAGGTAAGCTTCCTTTAAATCCAGTGCTACCAACCAGGCATCTTTGCCTGTCATGGGAAGCAACTGGTGAAGAGTTAGCATCTTGAATTTTGAAATCACCAAAAAGGAGTTTAGGATAGACAGGTCCAGGATAGGATGCCATAAATTGTCTTTTCTGGGTACCAGGAAAAGTCTTGTCGAAACCTTGTCCCTTTTCCTCTTCTGGTACAGTCTGAACAGCCTTTAATCTTAAGAGAGAAAGTACTTGTTTTTGAACCTCTGCCCACTGATTTGGGGGTAGACCTGGCCAACCGTTTGGGGTTGGTAGCTTGTGGAAGTGAAATCTGTATCCTTGGGAAACTGTTTAAAACCCTTTTGTCCTAGGTAATGAGTTCCCAGTTTTTTGGTTGCAGAGCAATCTTTCCCCCTAAAGAAGCAGTCAGTTGAGAAGTGCTTGGAAGTTTTAAAGTTGTCATTGAGACAGCTTACCATGGGGGGAGTCTTACTACCCCCTGATTTGGAAGTGGGAGCCCCCCACTGCTTAGTCCTGTGCGTACCCGGGGATTGAAGCTTGGGTGTTCTGCTGGTTGTGGGCTTGAACTGAGAAGGCCTGAAAGAGGCAGGAAAGGACCAATTTTTTGAGGGCCAATGCCTACTAAATCTAGGAGGCTGCACTTGTAAGAAATCTTTAACAGTTTGCATAGACTTAGACTTTTCCTCCATCTTTTTAAGAACTTCTTCTGCTTTGTTGCCAAACAGGTGGTCCTGATTTAAGGGAGCATCCAGCAATTTAGTTTTAACATAATCTGGCAGAGATTGCTCCTTAAGCCAATCATGCCTTCTAAGTACAGAACCGGTGACAGCAGCCCTGCAAGATGCCTCTAGTGAATCAAAACCACATTGCAAAGTATGTTTTCCAACCTGTTCAGCAGAATGGATTACATCCTGTAAATCCTTACTTTCAGTACAATCAGGAATCAACATCATTTTCTATTTAAGCAACCCAATAATATGCTTCTGATACTTTAACATACAAAACTGGCAATTTAAGGCCCTGATGGCCAAGGTTGCAGAGGTGTATACCTTCTTACCCCATCTATCCAGGGCCCTGGAATCTCTATCAGAGGGGGTAGTATTTTAGGCAGTAGTAGCCTTAATGCCCTTGGATCCCTGTGAAATGATCTCAGGGTCCACAGTAGGATTTTTAAAAAGGAACTTATGAGACTCAGGAACCCTGTAATATCTATCAGGCTTTCTGGGAGCAGGAGGTAAAGAGTCAGGGGCCAAGCTAGATTCCGAAAAGGCATCGTCAACAATGTCCAGCACAGGAGGGATAGCTAAAGACCTGTGTTGGGGCAGGAGTAAGAAATCTCTAATCCTCTTTTTAGAATCAGAGTAATCCTGGCTTTCCCAATGAAAATGTTCCCTAAGAGTATGCAAGGTTTCACCAAAAGAAAAATACTCTGGGGGCAGGAACGGCCTTAGGTCAACTGGTGCCCTAGGCAAAAGGGCTCCATGGCAACCCCTACCACATCATCCGGTGCCCCCATCCTGGTCTACCTACACCAAATAAATACCAGAAAAGTGCCCCTGCTAGAGTGGCACCCTAAGCAGCCACCTAGTTGGCCTATGCCTAAGGCCGGCTATGTCTTGGGGTGAAGCAGAGGGAATAGAGTCCTCTGCATCAGAATCCTCATAGGTAGATAAGGGTAAATCCTGGTCATCAGAGGAGACAGAAATTTCAGAATCATGGTCAGAAGTATCATAAGCGAATTCAGTCCTAGGCCTCTTAGAAGGGGAAGGTTGGCTTCCCCTGATTAAAGTAATAAGGTCTTCAGCCATTCTTATAACTTGTTTTTTAGGCATAGAGGCCTGACCATGCGTTCTGGGTGTCGGTTTCCTAGGCATGATTTGCGTTTTAGGCCTAGAAGAAGAAGATGGCATCGTTTTAATATGCAAGTCAGCAGGCCTGAATACACCCTCAGAAGCCGGTGCCTGCACAGCAGCTCCGGACCCATCCAAGGTAGAGACATCCGCAGTACAGTTGAAGCATCTTGTGGTATACTGGACTCCGAATGGGTCTCAGTACAGGCCTGCGAATCTGAAGTAGCAGGTATCAGGGGCTGCGAAAGCGCCTCATTGAGTACCGGCAAACTGGCGACTAGCTTAGAAGAGTCATCGGCAGCTTTGGACTTAGGCGACCTGTCTCTGTCTTTATTTTTGTGTTTTTTTGGAATGTCAGTAGTTGGGTGGCTTACCGAAAACATATCTGGATAACTGAACCGAGTACCAAAATATTTAGAAGTGAAAATGTACCGACAATGAATAGTTTGTGGTTTAAATAAGACACAAAACCGACAGCGAGGTACGTTGTGGTCAGGGCCTAGGCAAGGAAGACAGTATGAATGAAAATCTTTGTGAGGTATTTGCTTTCCACAAGAAATACAATTATTGACTTTTACTGACATCGGTTTAGAGCAAGAAAAAGTTTCCCCAATGGGTTACTTAGCTTTAGTGGAAGACTTCGGTTCTGAAACTCGAAAACGAAAATTTCAGGAGTTGGCCGACCGGCACTTGCGAACTGCTTCTGCTTCAGGCACCGCATGGCAAGAAAATCTGATGTAATGGCATCGGCTGCATGCTTTATACCCCTGACTACCTGACGTCACAGACGATGAGACAGCAAACGACGCAGGACCCAAGACTTTGATAATCAGGCCGACTGAGGGCTGCTGCAAGCAGATAACCCAAATGTGATGACTGCAACAGTGAAACACAAAGAACATCACATAGGCCATTGTACAGCATGTTGGTTTCTTAAAATAGTCTGATTTTGGATGCTTTTTTGCCATAGTGTCATATCTGTGAAGTGCAGAATGCAGACAATCATTAAAATCCACATCCATAAGACATTAGTGGTTTTCCTTGTTAAAACCATCTGGTTTCTTATAACATGCTGCAAAAAAGTTGCGTTATCAATGTTGGGGACCATATACGGCAGTAATATCATGGGGCCAGAGGTTGTATTGACCTTTATAGTTTCATAATTACTTACTAGTTAATAGATCTGTGAGGATCTTAATAAGCCTTGAGTTACATTCCTATGGTAGTTTTTATCCCTTACATTTTGCATACAACTAACCTGGAGGTGGGCAGAACAAGAACCATAACTAGTTCTGTATATTGTACTCAGTGTGGCATGGCTAAAGCACAAATACAGCCTTGGATGCCAATAATGTGTTAACAGTAGCATCTAGAACTTTGCAGCTGTTCCTCAGAAAGTGTTACATATACTAGATGCAGAGTCCCACTACATGCCTCATATCACAAATATGTTAAAGGTCAGGTTTTATCAGTAGTATCTTTTGATGGTTTCTATTCGTTTCTGATGTTAGCACCACATTGTAAAAGCTGGTTGACCAGCTTGGATGCACAGCTGGCTGACATGTATTCCTGCCCACTTGTTGCTTGTGTGTTCTCCACAGTATCCATTCCTTTGGTGTACTCCTGAGTAAAGGTTTGGAATCTGTTAGCGGTGGTGATAGGAAACAACTGGTGATTTACTTTATGTTAGGTAAGATATCTAGTTTGCTTACAGGACTCTGGCTCTCTGGATATCTCAGGCTGATCAGTGATGGTTTGCATGGGATCCTGTATACTTTCCAAGGCCAATCCGAACCTTGGCTTGGTCTTGCTGTGAAGAATGGGCAGTGCTCCTGTATTAGGAATTTGTGTGATGTTTTTTTCATTACTAGCAAGTTCACTACTTCCCTCATGCATCATTTCTCTTTACAGAAGTCACTGCAGCTTTAGGTGACTCAGGAAAATTACTTATTCTGACAATGGATTTTAATATAGTCTGATAACAGAAAACAGTGACAGCAGAGTATTTATAAAATAGGTTGACCACATGGCTAAATGTACACCATTAGTTTATGAATTCTGCAGAATAGTCTAGAAAGAGTCAGTAAGAGTCTAGAAAGAGGAAAACATTTTGATCCATTATAAACAACTCTCATTTCTCTTTGGAATGACCCATGGTGCTTACTTTGTTGGCAGAGTTCAAAAGATGAAAACAAATCAGTTGTCTTGGAGCCCGAGGCATGGGTTTCAAGCATACATGCATACATACATACATACAAATATTTCAAGCATGGGCATTAATGCCCTTCTAGCCTGTGAAAACACCAAAACAGTTGCTCCCCTTAATATGTGTCTGGCCTATTCTTAAAAATATCTAAACTAATGCTTGCTTTAATGTAGTTTGGTAGTCTGTTCCATGCAACAGCTGCTCTCTCAGAGAACCAATTAGTACACTTCTTATTCCTATAGAATTTTCTCTATACATTGTCTGATGATTCTACTACTTTTTGATAATCCCAAACATTCCTAGAGGTAGTTGTCTCTTAGTGCCCTATATAATAAGGTCTCCTCTTAAATATCAATATAAGGCACTGTACACATTCAGATATTTTAGTCTTTCATAATAACTTACATTTTCCCATCCATGGATGCCCCTGGTATATTTCTGTTGTACTCTTTCCAGTTTATTCATGCTTGTTTTCTTATAAGACTTCCATACTATAATTCCATACTCAAATTTGGGTCTAATGTAACTAACAAACAATGACTTCATCAATTCTGATTTCCTAGACTTTATAAAGCTTTTTATACAACCAATAGCTCTATAACTATCATTAACCAATTAGTTGGTATGATTAGAAAAACTCATAGCTGGATATACCCAGGTCCTCAACTGAATCTAGAGTTTCAATCGATTCAATCACTGTGTGCTGTATTAAATATTCACCTTTCGATTTATATCTCCCAAATCTTATATGCTTAGGTTTTGATGTATTTGTCAGCAAAGTATTTTCCTGTGCCCAAATGGTGAATTTAGTCAAGTTCTTTTGCAGACATGCCTTATCTGTAACACATGTAATTAGTTTACCCACTTTCAAGTAATCTGCATACAGAATGTAGAACACCTCAGAAGAAAAAGATAAATCTAAAAGATACAATCTAAACAAGAATGGGCCTAGGACACAGCTCTGTGGGGCACCCTGACTGTAACCAAGATTTTCACCTGACGATTGCTGTATGATACTTGCCAAGTCCAATTTTGTAAGCCATGCAGCTATCCATCTTATCATGAGTACATCAGTACCTAGTTGTTCTAATTTACTGATCAGTGTTTTGTGTAAGACCCTGTCAAATGCTGACGTTAAATCTACATAACTTACATCACAGCACACATTTGCATTCATAGCTGTTATTAAATTGTTATAGATCAGGTTATAGGTAGTAATAGATCTATGTTCAACATATGTGTGCTGATATATAGTTTCAACTCCCAACCTTTCCAGTTCTGACAATAACTTACCAACTATTACCTTCTCCATTATTTTCCACAACATGAAAGCAGACTTAAGGGTCTGAATGACTCTGGGTTTGTCCTGCTCCCTTTTCTCTTAAAGACAGACTTAATAAGTGCATGTCTATAATCTTGAGGAATCTCCCCATATTTATATGCTCTAGTAAATAATAGATATAATGGTATTGTCACTTTTGGCTGATCTGATCTGTCTGATCTTTCTATTCTAATGTGGTGGAGGGGATTCACTGCATTGAATAGGCATTCTTGGCAAAACTACAGGTGGTTGTTGCTTTTGGTGCCTTCATGGAGATCAACCAAGCAGAAATTATTCCTCATTTGCCAGATCCTCAAATTATAGATCTTCTGATATTGGAACCAAAAAAAAAAAAAAAAAAAAAAAAAAAAACAGCATGATCTCCCAATGGCTAGTTTTTCTTGCCACTGAGGGGATGGGCTTAAAAATGTGGATTCTAAGTTTGCAGTCTTTGTTCTTATGTCTGGATATGAGCGAAGTGCTGAGCTGCCAAAGGTTTATGTTTGCAGGTATACACTAGAACTGCATTTAAAACACTCGTTAATTTGTACTGTTTATCTCTGGCAGTAGGTGCAGACAGTGGGTCACCTAGGCCAGTCCCATTGAGTCATGAGTTGAGACACCCTAACTTAGAATCCTTGGTTTTCTTGATAATCCTGCAGCAGAACATGGCCTTTGGGTATTACAGTAATAAAGTGTGAACGAGCCACTAGTATTGTTGCTAATTTTTAATAAAGATGAACTTTAATAAAGAACTGAATGCTTTATCTGAATCTCAGGACCAAGAGCTATAGGATTACTCTGCCATCCTTTCCCTGGCCAATTTCATTCTTCCAAAAAAATTATTTTATACAAAGGTGATGTAACAGATATGCTGTAGATAATCTAGCTTAAAGGTGATGTAAGAGATACGTTCTGGATAATATAGCTGGTGTTATTAGAGTGGGATGTAAAGGACCATATATTCCTTTATTTTCAAATAATTCTACTGAAAAATGCAGGGCAAAACAGAACATAATGTCTAAAGTTTTAAACTATATGCAGACAGTTTGCATTAAACAGAGTTGTATTGTCAGTAGTATCAAAATAATTAAGAAAATTATACCAGAAAATATTACTGGGTAATATTTAGGGTGCATAAGGTTGATATCTATTATTTGTGTGTTATTTTGAGAAGTATGCCTACGGCACCAAAAGTACGTATTAGCTACCTTTCTCAACTCAGTAAGCCTACTGCAAACAGTCCCTTTTCAGAGATACTCCAGGAACAATGTCTGATTAAGTGATTTTCTAAATGAAATGGGAATTAAACCCAGGGCTGTTACGAGATCTAGGTTTAGCGCACATAGTCTTAAGCCTTGTGCAAAAAAGTACAAATAAGTGCAGATTTTGCTTCATTTGCCCTTTGATGTTATATAGCTATTAACCTAAAGTTAAAATATACCAACATTTATAGTGTTTCCTGAACATCAAATACTTCACCCAAATCTGTCCAGCCATCAAAATCAGTAAATTAGCTAAAACTTTAATTGGACAACATAAAACGTGACCTATGGTTTAACTTAATGCTCCAGTATAGAAAATTCTAGATACCCCCTCAGTAATGCCCACAGTTTGTTTCCCTTGCAATGAAACATTCCCTCCTCCCCTTTAGTCCCATCTGTCATATATGTTTCAGCCTCTCCATTCCCTTTTGCATCTGGCATACCTGCTATCTGCTGAACTGTTTTGTCTTCCTACTACATGTCTCAACCATCACACTTTGGTTATTTCTGTGTTGATGTTATTTATTTAAAATGTTTAAAATCTAGCCACTTTACAATTAAAAAAAAATCACAGTATTAACTAATAAGGCAGATCAATAAATAGATTACTGAATGTAAAAAAAAATATCCCATAATCGTCTTTCAAAAGACCAGTTTGAAATAATGTAATTTGGGTATCCATTGAAGGAGGCTTCTGAATCTGTTGCCCAAATCAGGGAAATTTAGCTAATTCCAGTGGACCAAAGTATTATATGCAAAGGACAAGCTACCAAATGTTTTTACATCTATCTTCAGGACAGTTAGAAGCCCTTCAACTAATTACTTGAGGGCCCTGGTTGGAGTTTGGGGCACCAGGATCTGTTTCAGATAAGCAGGACGCAGGATATCAGCAACCAACAGCTAGTGCAAGTCCTGCAGCTAAAGCATAACATGGCATGAGGGAGATGCCCAAGGTAATTGTGCTGGCATGGAGTATTGCATTTTCTACAACCTTGCGATGTCCCCATCTAGTACTCTGAGCTAGAATGCATTGCAGTAGTCTAAGTGTGATGACACCACTGTGGGGTCAATGCCACAAGTTCCTATGATGGATTAATATTCCAAAGCCAGACAATATTCTTAAGATGCAAATACATTATCTTGATGACAGCCAACACCAGGTCCTTGAGTGTGAGTTTGTCTTCAAGAATCATAGACCTGCATACAAATTGTACTCTACTGACCCTACCTAATAAGGACAGAAGTAGAGGAAGATTTGATGGATGAGTATGGTACTGACCAGTATGAAAAGCACCCACCTCCACCTTTGGCAGTTTGATTTTTAACCAACTGTAAAACATCCATTGAATGACTGTCTCCAGTCAGTCTTCACTAGTGATAAAAGTCTGGCACAGACACATGAATAAGGGAGAGGTAGAGCTCAATATCATAGGCACAAAACTGATAACACATATGCCCACCTATCAGGAGTTCCCTGAGTGTCAGCATATCCACAGTGAATAAAGACTGAACCTTGAGGTACTCTGCATTCCAAGTTGCAGCTACCAAATGAATTAGCCATTAAGGTCAACCAATTAAGAGAGGTTTAAAAGGTAGGAAGTGAACTATTTTAGTATGTTACCAGAGAGACCATACTGTAGTCTTATGTGATCAGTCAAAACACCATGGTACATGGTGTCAGAAGCCAATAACAGATCAAGGAAGATCAAGATGGAGTACAACTATTAATCTCAAACAACCCATAGGTCACTTACAACCTAAATAAAGGGTGTCTTAGTGCTCTGTTTAGATCTAAGGCCAGACTGTCATGACGCAAAGAGGCTAAGGAATCTAAGGTAGGAATACATCTGCAAATATACTACCTTCTCAATAACCTTATTTATAAAAATAAGTTTACAGAAAGGTTGGTAATTTTGCAATATACTCAGATCCAAAGATGTTTGTTGAGATGGTGTCAGGGAGAAATGCAAAGCATTATTGACTAACTCTCTAAAATGTGTGCAAACAAGTGTAATCTCTTTGACTGGCATACTAAGATTAGGACTGCTAAATACTTTGGCAAACAGTGATCTTGGAGTTAGTAGTAGTTTGTGTGTGGAATGGCACCCCCCCCCCCCCAATGCTGTGAGGTACAGGCTAATGCATCCTGCAAAAATTGGTTTTACAGTGTTACACGGTTCCAGAATTGTGTGAGTGATCAAAGTTTTGCCATTGCACTTTTTAGTGCCAATCAAAGATGACTACAAAAACTCTATAAGGACAGGATTGGGCAATGTGAAAAATAACTTAGTCTACTGAACCTGAGGCAAGATTTAGCAGCTTTGTTGGACTAGAATCCATATTGTACAGGTAGGGCACAACAATTAAGGCACACTCACAAGCTTATCAATGTCAGTATAATGAAACTTACTCCAGCTAAAGTGCGAGACATTAGAGTTAGACCTACTGTAGTGTATGCAGTTATTGGAGAGGGACTGCCTGGTCCTGGCAGCCTAACCTGGAAAAAAAAAACATAAGTGAAATCATCCCACTGAGAGGACTAAAAAACTGTTATGAGTAGCAAGATAAGCTGGGCTGCACATCTGATATCAGTAGTGTAGCTAGGGCAAGGCGAGAAGGGAAAATGCCCTGGGCACAAAATGTTAGAAGGAACAATCAGCCAATCTGGATTTTTCTTACATCTGGGTGACACCTCCACATGCGTATGCAGTTATCTCCTTCTGACGCCTCTAGGCATCAAATATTTTTTGTTTGAATTTGGATCACTAATTCCAAAACCATGCTATGTACAAATCCACAGCACAACAGCACAAAGATACACCAAATAAATAGCCTGCTCCACAAACAACCAACAGGAAAATCATAAAATGAAGCAGAATAAAAAAAATGTTTAAACCTTTATTAGAATGTAGTTCTGTAATCTTATGTGACTCATAACATTTTCTGAGTGATTTATATGCATTCTTTAGGGACCAAGCCAACATGGTTGACCTCATTTTGGTAACTTTAGATGTTCACTCATTATTTACAAAAATACCTAATGGAAGTGGAATAACTATGTTACAACAATATTTGGTTAAGCATAGTGTGTGTGTTGTCTTTTGGCTTTTCCCGGTTAGGGGTTGCCACAGCAGAACTCCGGTCCGCTAATGATTGGTAGTTGACCTTTATGTGCCGAGTTACCAGCCCTGATGCACAACCTTCAACAAAGGTACGCCCATCCACACATGTCTCCACGCAGAAGATGCTCTAGCTGAAAATTGAACAGGACAGCGTCTGACTGTGAGGCGACAATGCTACCGCAACACCACGGATAATAAATTTATTATGTCTCCTCATGGAGACAATTTTGCAAAATAAGGTATTTATGCTTGAAAAGGACATCTATTTACATGTGGATGGCATAGCTATGAGCACATCCTGTGCAAATAGCTATGCCAACCTGGTGATGGCCACTTGGGACCAAGGGGCCATAATGGAAGGACCATACAGGGAACAAGTATGCTTCTGCTGATGGATTGTAGATGACCTTTTTTTAACATGGCGAGGCACAGAAGAAGAGTTGGAGGCTTTTAATTTCTATATTAATGGTACATACAAGAAGTTTTGGCCTATTCTAGCAGTTAATGAAAAGATACTAGAAATCGTTGGTAATAATCCGAGTTTTACGTATAAAAATATGAAATCCCTGAAAAGGTTATGTTATTCAGTGGGCAGGAATACTCAGTGAAATACTGAGTTTGGAATGGGTACTAGTCCCTGTAATAGGTTCAATTTTTGTGAATACATAAACCCAACAGGACAGGTCTATCATCCAGACTTTGATAGGACATTCACATTTAATGTTGGAGCCACTTGTGACACTACAAATGTCATCTATTTAGCCCACTGCATAAGCTGTGGCTCATTCTGTGTGGGCAAGACTGATCGCAGACTATGTGATAGGCTAAAGGAATATACATATAATATCAGTACCAGAACCACCACTAATGCCTTAGCTAAACACGTTACTCATAATAGTTATGGAAAAAACTAGACTGGATGGGAGATACGGAGATATTAAAAATAGAACAGAAAGAAATGAAACCGATTGGATTATTAAATTAAGAGCTGACAGTGGCAGTGGTTTGAAAGACAAAGTCCTCATCAAACCCATATTGAAAGCTAGACCTCGGCATAGCTAACAGTTTCAATAGGATGTTAAAAAATGTGTGTATACTGGTGGGGTAGCTGGGTAACATCTGTTATAAAATGTTTTTATTTTTTATAGGTTGTTTATATGTAATTTACATATTGTACAGATACATATACTAAATAGGTAATGTGGTTATAGCTACATATTTTATTATATAGCCTGAATGTAACTAGTCTTGGTATATGTATTTAGTATTAGCTATTTTTGCAGTAGCAATGATGGTGTTCCTCTTAAATGTGCAACAAGCAATCAGGAAGGTAGTGCATTTGAATGTTAAGCACTGTATTTAAGGGATGAAGGTTTTTGACTAATGTTATCATCTGAAGAAGCAATATGTGTAACTGTGAAAGCGCTTACGTTTGGATTCCATTAAAGATGTTTTACTTTTATAACTGCTGCTCATTGTTTTATTCTGCTCCATTTTATGCTTTTCATGCTATGTACAAGATTTTTAAAAATATTTCATCTTAAAGCTTACAAAAAGCTAAACTCAACTGGATTAATATTTGACCTCTGTCTAGTGCAAGTAAAGAGATATTAACTGTTGTTTTTATGATATTAATTTATATAGATATAATTTGTACATTTTTCTAAATATCTCAACCACGTACAACAGACAGCACCCCATTCACCTCATATGAAAGCTCTCAGCCAGATGAATAAAATGCTGCTGACTGTATGTGTGTAACTTGAGAGGTTTCCGAGATATTGTAAGCTGTTTACAAAATATTACAAACATAACAGTTACTGTTTTTACTGTGATTTATAAAATTCAGTTTAGGACCTAGAACCTAAAGAATACTGCCACTATTAAAACAGTTTGTGCTGAAGAGTGTGCCATTTATACTTCTTTCATAACTACCATGACTCCAAAGATATGAGCATTTGTTTGAAAAGTGAGGACATAATTTGATTCTGTCAAAAGGCTTAGGCTCCACCCATTGGAAGTTATAGTGCAAACTTCCTGAGCTCCATTGGAGTGAATGAGTTATACAACACCAGCTTTTAATAGCTGGTATTGCCTTTGTGGTCATACCTGAGCACTGTAGTGCTCCATGTGTGGCCTAAACCATAGCAACTGCTTGCTACATTATAGCAAGTAGTCTGCTACAGTTCAAAAGAAAAAAATCTTTTTTTTTTTTTTTTTTTTAACTAAAACCGGAGCACTGTAGCACTCCATGCAGGCATGGTATAAACTTTAGCAACATTTGTAGTAGGTATTTTACTGTGGTTTAAAAATGAGAAATTGCTTTTTTTTTTTTTTTAACTATTGCATAAGTGCTGCAGCATTCCAAAGAAGGGTTGGGGGCAGGGATACAGAAACGGGACCCGAATGGCTTGATCGGGGCAGGAGGTGTCATGCATCTGGCCACCTGCTTGCTGTGCCTGTAGAAGGTACATCCATTTTTTTTTTTTGGTGCTGGAGGACAGCGTGTATAGCTCTAGCTATAATAAGCCAACCTCTTATCCACTGGCTTATTACAGTGAATGAAGTGTTTTTTTTTTTTTTCTTCACCTGAAGAGCTGAGGGATTTACTACTAGTTCATAGTACTGATGCAGGGTGCTGGTTGAATCAACTATGCTTCTGGCTGGTATGCCACACAGAAGAGTGCTGCTGGATGGTTAGACATAACAGAAATCACTCAGGACAAAAATATCCTCTTTACATTACAATTTCGTTTGGCAGAGTCATGAGTATTCAAGCTAAATGTGTCCAAAGGCAAGCACAGACCTCACAGCAGACATTCCAAGCTCCATCTCAGTCTCTGCGGTGAACAAAGCTTATGGTTGAATCATGGCTCAAAGTAAGTACTAGATCTGAGATGTACACTATTTAGGGCAAAGGATGTAGAACATTCCTCACATCTGCATTACAGGCCATGAAATTCACCAGCACTGACCTCCAGAAGCTGATCCATTATATACAGCTTGAAGCTTCACAGCAGAACTGTGAGTGCCTTCAGCCTTTAGGCAGATCCAAATGTCTCACTTGAAATGCCATAACTAAGGGAACACACACCTATTGAGTGGAACACCTGTAACCCATTTTGTAGACTAAAATATGAACTTTCAAAAAGTATATGGGCCGATTCATGAAGGCTTGCACGGAGTCTGAGAGTAGAGTAAGACTCCATGCAGCCAACATGTCCAATGAGCGATCCAGGAACAGCCGGCAGGGGCGTGCAACAGAGCTCCTAAAACAGCTCTTACATGGACAGGGCTTGGATATGCAAATTACCTCAATTGCAGCCAAAAGCATGCAAATGAGGTAAATTTGCGATTCAGGAAACCCAAACCTGTCTGAGTAAGAGCAGTGTTATTTGCAGAAATGTACTCAGTTGACAACTGAGTACCATTCTGCAAATAGCAAAACACAGCCATGACAGCTCCAGATAAAGATTGCATCCAGTTGAGGAAGCATGCCAATGGCCAAATATACAGCCATTGGCAATGTTCCCTGATGCAATATGAAAATAAAAATAATAATTTTTTTCCCCAATCTCCAAGGTTTAAGCGTAGCGCAGCGCTGCGCAAATGTGCTGCACTCTAAAAACCAGTAAACAAAAAAATTAAAAGGCACAAATAGGGAATTTATAGGATATCATATCATACAATGCAAGTGAATGGCAGGCTGAAGACAACATGGCTACCGAGTAGAGGTTGCTAAGGGGGGAACCCAGTCTAAGAGATGTAACCAAGCATTAGTAGGCAATCCTATGCAAATGAGGTTAAGGATAGTGAATCCCAAGTCTACATAGCAAATGAGCACAGTCAGTGGAGTGTAAGACTAGGATTAGGGGAGTAACAGAGTAGGAGATAGATGACATCACGAGGGGGGTATGTATGAAAGAATGTAAGCTCATTGGAGCAGAGTGGCATGTGCCTGCTGTCAGTTACTCATCACTGAAAGAGGTGTGTCACCAGGTATCCTAGCTAAAGTCAAGAAATTGAAGGTGTATGCCGTGGATATCACCAAAGTTTCTTGTAAAAGTGCTTGCAATGTGTATGTGCGTGTGTGCGTACCTGTATATCCGAGTAAGACTGTGTGCGCGTGTTTAAGCAGGAGTAAGCATGTGTAAGGATGTTGAAAGCTGTGTAAGCGCATTTGTGCCTGTGTGCGTGTGTTTTAGCAGGAATTAGCAAGTGCTAGGCAGTGTAAGCCCATGTGCACGTGTTTAAGTAGGAATTAGCTAGTGTTAGTCCGGCTAAGCCTGTGTGCGCGCGTGTTAGTGCGTGTGAGCGTGTTTGCGCTTGTGTGCACGGCGCTGCCCCCCTAAGGAAACAGAAAGGGAAAAGGAAGCACAACAAAGAGTAGGTAGTTAACCAGGGAGAATCAGCAGAGCTAGCAGGTGGAAACAATCAGAATGAGGCAATTACACAGGCAGTAAACCAGCCCAGCCCAGCCCAGCACTTAAACTCTGCAAACAGCTTTTCACCATTTATTCCTCAGAGACACTGCAGCACTGCAGTAAGCTAAGAGAAGTGAATAATGAAAAGGCTTAACTGAGAGAAAGAAATGTTAGGGGCTGCCATTGCTGTCATAAGGCGACATATGCAACATGCTGAGGGTGGTGACAATGTGAATGCTGCCGAGCAACCCCCAGTGAGGAGACGGAGAAGAGTGTACAGGCCCAGGGTAACCTACCAGGGGCTACATGAGCTGGAGATAGTGGAGCACTATAGAGTGGACAGAGACCTCATGCAGCAAATTGTTGAGCTGTGTAGGCCACGCCTCACACACAGAACCAACAGAGGGGAACCCATTCCAGTGGAAACCAAGGTATGTGTTGGCCTACGAATACTAGCAACAGGTACCTTCCAGAGACCAACTAGTGATATGATGGGAATATCACAGGCATCAGCAACCAGGGTACTGCACCAGTTACTGGATGCCATGTCAGCACATCAGTGATCATGTATATTTCCCCAATTCCCGTGAGGTATTGGCCAGCAATATGCATCTCTTCCAGCAAATAGCAGAATACCCTGAGGTAGTGGGTGCAATAGACTGCACACACATACACATCAAAGCATCAGCTGGTGAGTGGGGTAGGGCCTACATTAACCTCAAGGGCTTCCCCTCCATCAACTGCCAGGTCGTGTGTGATGCCCAGGGCATAACAATGAATGTGTGTGCTGGCTGCCCTGGAAGCTACCATGATTCCTATATCTGGCATCTGACGCAGCTGTACCAGACATCTGCCAATGGGGACATCCCTCATGGTCACCTAGTGGGGGATGCTGGATATGCACTGGAGCCGTGGCTGATGACACCCATCAGAAATGCACACACACCTGAACAGGAACGCCATAATGAGGCACATGCACAAACACGAAATGTAACTGAGCATGTGTTTGGGCTGCTCAAGTCATGGTTCCGGCGCCTGGACACATCTGGTGGAGCCTTGCAGTATTCACCAACTACATGTACCCAAATTGTCATTGTATGTGCTATGCTACATAATATGATGCTGCGAAAACAGCTGCAGCAGGATCAGCATAGGCCCGGGGCCAAACAGCCCCCCACCATTGCCAAGGCCATCACAGGCAGAGCGTGACTTGGAGGAACAACCTGAGCCTGCACCAGTAGGCAGAAGGAGGCATGCCCAGTATGCTTTGGCCTTGGCAAAGAGGCAACGCATAGCACATACACTGGCTCAGTAGGAACCCTGGAAATTATACCTCTCCCTGACCCGCACATACAGTAAAAGGGATGCCTAACTTGACACTACCTGTTTTCAAACATGTATAGGGAATGTACTATGTGCATCCGACATAGGCAGCCCTGCAGCACCACCTGAGGCATTATTGACTTGTGTTAAGCAATATAAAGCAATGCTAAACAGCTTTGCCACTACGTAGTATATGTAAACATAATCGTACACACTAACTGGCATAACTTTTGGCAATATTGAGCAATACTGGCCAACGTTCAGCAATGCTGAAAACTGGTCAAGTGTGGTCAAAGTTGGGCATAGTTGAGCAAAAGCAGGTAAACATGCACATATATGTTTTAGTGGACCTTAAGCAGTCTGGTCTGCCCAGTATGAAAAGTTAAAGCAGTGACAGGCCTCAAACCCAGGATACTGTACACTATAGTCACAGTACCGAACTACCAAACCATGACAGTATTTCACTGGTCTGACTGTAGGAAGACATGTTGATAAGTCTATGCAAAGTGTCTCATGGAAACCCCGCAGTCACAGCATAATTCATGTCAAGTTATGACACAAAGTTGAGCCCTGCAGTATAAATATAACTTGATTTCCAACACACATAGTACACATGTTAATATTGGGCATGTCCACACATGGTAACAAATGTACTGGACTCCAGACAGCAACATACTGAAAGGTCACACTGAGCATGCTCACACACTTGAATAAATGAGACAAATGTCAGGCAACAAAACACTGAAAGTGCAAACTGGGCATGCTCACACACTTAGGCCATGTCTGAGTGCAGCAGTGGGCCAGACATATCTGGCAGTTCACGTGTTAACCCAGGAACCTCTCACTAGCCAACAATCCTGCCTTGTGCACACAGTTATAAGACAACAGACACATATATAACATCTGGGAATCCTGTCATAATCAAATATGTACTACAGATATGGTTGTACATAGAAAGTGGGAAAGCAAAGAGGATAACAAATCTGCAGTCAGTATCATCAATAAATAATGTGCACACCAAACATTATCATAGGTACATAGGTTCATAGGTTGATACTAGGTATCAGCCCTAGGGCATTCAGAAGCCTAGATGGAGTGTGTATGGCTTTCACCACCCTGTGCCTCTGAATAGTAGGTCACAAAAGATAGCCGTCGTATGGTTAGTGTACTGTGCCTCTGTCTAGCAAGGACCCAGAAGAGATCCCAGGGGTAAACATATGATCACCCATTCACTTGTCAGGATTTCCCTTGAAGAGGGTCAGTGAGGGGCTCTGCCTAACTTGGACTGGGATGTCGTTCCAGAGTGAAGGGAGCTTCTGGGATATGAATCTGTCCCTCCAGCATGTCCTATTAATTCTGTGCTGAGGTTGAAGTCCCTGGAGCATGTAGCTGTAAGGGATTCTGATATCCTGAGGTGGAGCATGACCAACATGTGTGGGCTGGACATGGCTGTATACAGCAGGCACAGATCACATCTGGGTAGGCGTTAAGCAACTGAGTACAGCTGGTGTTTCTGTAGCTGGACTGTGTAGGGCATCTGTATGAGTCTCCTGTTCCACTTGGTGAGGTACCTTTGGGGTCATTACAGTTGCTGCAGGTGTCGGGTAAGGTACATCCCAAATGGGACACTGTACTCAAGTATGGGCATGATGAGTAGAGGTGCACAATGACCTCTCTGGATTTAGATATGTAACCTTTTGGGATAAGGTGGGCTATATAGAAGGTCTACCTAACCAACTTGCCAATGTGATTTTCAAAGGAGAGATGAGTATCTACTGTGGACCCCAAATCCCTAAGTACACCTTCTGTACGTAATGGATTACCACCTATGTGTTAAACTGTGTGCACTTTGTTATTCCCAAAGGGGTTGACTATGCATTTTATGTATTTAGCTTTAGGCTATGGCTCTGGCACCAGTTATCCAACTCTGTGAGACCCTGTTGGAGGATGCATGTGTCAGCTGGAGAGTCGATTATGGCACCCGGTCTGCAGTCATCTGCGAACCTAGTCAGCCATACTCCTCCTGTGTTAGCCTGTACCTCTGAGGAATATATACTGAACAAGACAGGTCCCAGAACTGAGCCTTGTGGGACGCCACATGTAACTGGTGTAGAGTCTGACATGGCACCTGCAATTCGGAACATGTGGGTGCTATCCGTGATCCAGTTTGCAATCCATCTTGTGACATATGTGTTGATATGTAAGTTGGTGATTGTATCTAAGATGCCCGAGTGTGGTATTGTGTCAAAGGCTTTTGGGAGGTCCAGGTAGGTTGTGTAGACTACCTTCCCTATGTCTATGGCCATGGTAACTGATTCAAAGAAGTCGGCATGTGCAAGAGGCAAGATTTGCCCTTAACAAAGGTGAATTGGGTAGGATCCAGTGTCTGGAGGTTGTCGACGTCTGTTAATGTGTTCCAGGATGATATGCTCCATAGCTTTGCAGACCAGGCTAGCCAGGCTTATAGGGTGATAGTGTCCCTTGTGGCGCCACCATTGTGGAGTGGGACCACTGTTGCTGTACGCCATTCCTTGGGTACATATCCTGTAGTAAGTCCGATATTGAACAGTGATGTTATGTGAGGGTTATGTTCTTCATGAAGCATGTGTAAGGCGCAGCCTGGGACACCGTCTGGACCCATTGATGCTGTGTTATTGCTTTGGAGAGGGCAGCTCTCACATGTTCATCTGTGATGTCAAGGAGGCTACACTCTGTTGGGAGGGACATTAGTACTTTTGGGGGATGGGGGTAGGAATATGCACTAAACCTGTCTGCCAGGATGTTGGCAATGTGTGTGGGTTCAGTGTATTTAGTTGTCATTATACACTAACTCAGAGCATATCTGGGAGTTGCCACCCAGGTTCGTGACATAACTAAAGAAGGCCTTGTGACTGGCTTTAGTGTCATGTGCAATTGTACTGCCGAAGCTGGCCTTAGATGATGTTATGACTGATTGTAGCTTCTTGCTAGTACTGATCAGAGATGCCTCCCCTTTGTGGGATACTGCTATATCATGTAGTAGCCTCCTCCTTTTGTTGCATAGCTTATTTATGGCCGGGATCCACCAGACAGGTCACCTGCCTTTAGAGGAGTGAGTCTTGGAGTCATGTGGGATAGCATGATCCATGCTTTCCTGTAGGTGTCCATACAATGGGTTTCTAAAGGATACTGTGATATGAGTCGTGGTTCCCACTGACCTGGGGGCTGTGAATGAAACCACCTCTGTTCTGAGAAGCATGACATTTGCTTTTGAGAAGTACCTCACCAAGATTACCTTGGCTGGGGGTGGGGACGGGATATGGATGTCCAGTGAGATAAATGTATGGTCTGACCTTACCAATGAGGGGTATACCTCTTGTGTGGAACATAGAGTCCCCATGTTGGTGATGACCAGGTCTAATATGTATACCCCTCATGTGGGGATGGTGACCACTTGTTCTATAGCATTTGAGTTGATATATATGAGGAACCATTGTGCGAGGGTGTTGGGGCTTGAACAGTACTCCAGTAAATGTTTGGCTACTTGAAGTCATCCAATATAATGGTGTTTGGAGAGACCTACATATTCTCCAGTGTTCTGCTCTCAGGAAAGCCAAGTGTGGTCCCTGGGTTTGGGAGTGTGGTCTGTAGCAGGCTACAACCTGAAAGGCAGTTTAGGCCACTGTTACTTACACATGGATGGTCCCCAATGATTTGTGCAGTGCTACTAACCTGGAGGTTTGTGTATCATTGACGTATATGGATACTCCCCCTCCTTTTGTGGTATTGCCTGGTTATTGTGGCCGAAAACCATGGTATGAAGTGTAACCTGGTAGTGCTGGGGTGCTGTCGGGAGACTCGAACCAGGTGTCTGTTACTGCACAGATACTGATATTTTCCATACTGAAGAGAGCCTTGAGTGGGTGCAGTTAGAGGTGTAGACTTCTGGCATTGAGCATTACCCTTAGTTTATTTTACCTTGTATCATCTATGGAGGGGTGTTTGTCATTTGAGCCTTGCCTAAAAAAGGCACTATGGGGGTGCCACGTGCCTTAGCCAGTATTCGAAAGCCCAGGGGTGTCAGGTGCAAACTGTCCCTAGTGAAGCAACATGGCATGATGAGCATGTCATCCCAGGCCGACAGACACTGGATCTCCTCTGAATGACACAAATACGTTAGCCGACTGTTAAACTTGATCATGTTGTCTTTATAGTGTGGCATCATTCTTGGTGAGGGTAAGATGCTATACAAGGTCAGGGTCATACCGGCCTGGGCTACATGATCATAGAGCTCCTCTATGTCTCTTTTCATGTAGTCCAGGGTGGAACATCTCAGGACATTCACACCAGCATGGACAATAACGGAGTCATATCTGTACTTGCTTTGGAGTGACCTGAGTGCATGTGTTATGTGGCGGATCCTGGCACCCAACAGACAGCTTACAGTGACCTTCTCCTTGTTCAGCCTGGTGTGTGGGACATCAGTATGTCTGACAATACAGTCACCTATCACAGGTGTATTAGGTGTGTTGTTTAGCCTTAAGAGCAGTGACTGTGTGGCACAGTGACATTGTGTACTTTGTGATATGTGGGTATACTAGTGGGGAAGCAGTTGTCTGGGTGTCTGCTTTGGGGGTCTTTGCTGCTTAGGCAGAGTTTTTAGAGCCTCCGAGTATGTGAATGTGTGTTTATGTGCTTGGTCTGCTGTTGCTATAGGTCTATGTGACACTGGAGTCGTGGTGTGTGTGGTTACCTTCTCCTCCTGATAGACTTTGCCAGTCATGGGTCTAGACAGCTCAGCCTCCAGTTTGTCCATATAGTTGCATCTCACAGAAATATCTGAGTTTGTTTGGAGGAGGGGAGGGTTGTCTGTGTACATAAGGCAGTTGTAACATTTACTGACAATCCCCATATTCACCAGCTGGACTGGAGAGTACACACAAAGCCGACCCTCGGACATGTCAGGATATTATGATGAAATACTCTTTTGACTTATCAAAAAGGATCAGTAGGATGTTAAGTGTGCAAAAGAGTATAACACAGGTTTAGTGCCTATGTTTGTTGGTGTTCTGTAAGATTGTCTGTGAAGCAGTCCAGACAGAACTATGACATGTCCTTCAGCTATGTCATACATACCAATGTGCACTCATATATGTCCTGAGTCAGGGCCAACTTTAAATGACTGACAATGCCAACATCCCCTGTCACACAAGGCCATACATACATAGCCACCTCTCACTGTCAAAAGGCCCTATCATCATACCAGGGGATATCACATGTAGATTGTGTATACAGGTCCTTCCAAAGCTGAAGACATGGCATTGATTGGATTACACTGTATCCCATATGTGTCATACGTGAACTGAAAAACAAACAGACCCTGCACCTGAACAGTCTGTTGAGCCTTACCCTCTCTACAGGATATGAAACTGTTGAATTGGTTACAGCAACATATGGCACACTCCACAAGTGTTGGTGCACAACAGACCATGGGGACTATAGTGTTATATGCCTATGATGTCTGATCTGCAAGGCCATGGGGTCCTTCATGATTGAAGTCATAAACAGAGCTATTGGAAGCCGACAAACACACAACCCTACCAACTGTGGTCTGGTCATGGCTAGATCACGGTTCCCAAACCGCTAGACTGTGGGCAAGGCAACCACCCAGGACATACATCACTGAAATAAGCTATACACATCCCACACAGACCTTGCATAGCCCTTGTCCAATATCCCAGACATGTCGTATCTCATATTCAACACTCTGTGCATAAATATGTATTGTCATATGATGGATTGGCAACTGGTCCAGAGATAGATCACACAAGCCAAGAATTGTGGAGTTCTGTTCAAGATGTTAACACCTGCTGTCCCTCATGTTGCAGTCCTGGGATTGCATAAAACAAAGTGCACACAGTATTATGTCGAGTCTGATGATGTCAGCATCTGACAAATGTAGCAGTGGAAACGGAAACCCCAGTAAAGCATATAGCACGTTGTGTTAATGCGTATGTCTTTAGTGTCATAACAGAGTTAGGTAGGGGTTTGAATCCTGCAGTTGCTGTGTGTGTGTGTGTGTGGGGGGGTGCATGTGACTTCCTTTGAGAGGAATGGCCTTTTTGGAGACTAGGGGAACACCTTAAAAGAGGTATATTTCTCTTTGGCATGTCTAATGATGTTAGCATCCTACAAATATAGCAGTGGAAATGAAAATTCCCAGTAAAGCATGCAGCGCGTTGTGTTAATGTGTACTGCACTCGCATCATAACATAGTTAGGTAGGGGTTTGAGTCCTGCAATTGCTGAGTGCGTGTGGGGGAATGTGTGATTTCTTTAGAGAGGAGTAGCCATTTTGGTGACTAGGAAAACGCCTGAAAAGTGGTATATTCACATTTGGCAAGTCTGATGATGTCAGCAGCCTACAAATATAGCAGTGGAAAAGCACAATCACAGTAAAGCATATAGTGCGTCGTGTTAATGCATACTTCATCAATATCATAACATAGTTAAGTAGGGGTTTGAATCCTGCAATTGCTGAGTGTGTGTGCGTGTGGGGGAATGTGTGTTTCTGTGTGATTTCCTTAGAGAAGAGTGGCCATTTTGGTGACTAGGAAAATGCCTGAAAAGTGATATATTCACCTTTGGCAAGTCTGATGATGTCAGCCTACAAATATAGCAGTGGAAAAGAAATATCCCAATAAAGTATTTAGCGTGTTGTGTTAATGCGTACTTCACTCGTATCATACCATAGATAGGTAGGGGTTTGAATCCTCTAATCGCTGAGTGTGTGGGGGGTGTATGTGTCTGTGTGACTACCTCTGAGGGGAAGGCCCTTTTTGGAGACTAGGGAAATACCTTAAATGAGGTATATTCCTCTTTGCCAAGTATGATGATGTCAGCATCCTACAACTATAGTGTTGGAAATGAAAACCCCAATAAAGCATATAGCGCATCGTGTTAATGCATATGTCACAAGTGTTATAACATAGGTAGGGGTTTGAATCTTGCAATTGTTGAGTGTGTGTGTGTGACACTGTTGGTCAATGTGGCGTGGGTTTTGCTTTTACTACGGTATGACATATCAGGATACAAACAGTATGTGCATTGCCCACATCAGGTATCTGTGTGGCAAATACATACATGTACATGTGACCTCAAGTAGTACGTAGGTGTGAAGCCTGCATACTACATGAATACATTTCTTATCTGTGACAGAATGTGCCGCTGCTTCTCAGATCATAGGTCACATAGGTATGTATGTGACAAGGCCGGCCACTGTAGTGATCTGTGGCCATAGTCATCTGTGTCACACACTCCCATGACAGTTGACTAGTGTGAGTGAGGGTACATGCCTGGGGTATATGTCAGACATGTTCATACACAACAAGGTCTGGCAATAATGGACAGTCATTATAGGTGTACAACAGCCTTGTGGATATGCATACAGGCCCCTTATTGCTTATGTGATATAGGAAGGGACTTCAGAATACCTTTGGATATGTGGATACCAAAGGACAGATAACATAACACTTGGCTGTACGTACACATCGGTACCCAACATACATGTCGGGGGCTACCACCTATGTGGTACTGTCAGGATACTATGTATAGTAAATGTGGATGACTATGCTATAGTCGGCTTAGAGCTCTGCAGCATGTGTTGGACAACAGGCAACTGTCTGTATGATACCCTTGTGTAGGATATGTGTCCCATCTGGAGAATGCATTGTAGGCCACTGCCTACATTTCCAGATCTGGATGGACATATCCCTAGTGTGTTTGCATGCACCTAAGGGGCTATATGCCAAATGTGTGGGCCCAGGAATGGGTGGCGGTCAATACCACTGGTTACTGTTATAGCATAGTACTGGAAGGATACAACTGTTACTGAGTTCACTATATGTGTGTGTCAGTTGTCAGGACATCATCTAATAATTGGTTAAAGTCAGGCTGTTGAGGTTGTGTATACTACCAGAATGCTAAACATTGATGGTTAGTAACAATATCACCCACAGCATAGTGTCAAACCATGTCACACACATGTGTACCCATGTTAGAACATATCTGTAGTAGAATGCATACTGGCCACCAAGAGATACTATGAGATGTTAACACTGTGTAATACAGGGTATGTCACATGTCCCATCTGTCCACTATGCATGTACATGCAGACAGTGCACCCCCACCATGTTAACAGATGTACACCTGCAAATCTGTACTGCACACATCACACATGTACTGACCACTCACTAACACATACTGCCAACACTACACACTTCCTCCATGTGGCACACGGGCGGACAAGGCATACTCACACATAACATTGGTGTACACAATATGACATTGACAATCATAGATTTGATGCATCATGCCTGCTCAGATATACCTGCAAGGATATCATTACACTTTCCTGTTGACAATATGCTAACATTGCTACACTGCTATAAAGTCACCCTGTGCGTCAACACCGTGTTAGCATGTTCCTGCATCAATGTTACAGATGACAGGAGGTGGCACAGGTCTCATCATATGCACAGGGTGTGTTGTCGGTTTGCCAGAGCCCGACACTGACCCATCCAATTGACATGTATGTGTGTGTGTGTGTGTGTGTGTGTGTGTGTGTGTGTGTGTGAGGAACAACAGAACAGCATGGGGCAATGTTGATGTCATGTGTGTGTGTCTGTGTGAGCCCTAGGGGTTTGGTTTATGTGTGTGTGTGTCTGCATGCACACAGCTCCACCATGTGGCTACCATATATGGGAGGTTGTGGGACAGCCACAGACTGTACCTACCAGGCTGTACAGATCATTGTCTCTGGGCAAGGACACGGAATCTGCGCTTGGCAGGGGTGCTTCGGACAGTATCGGGTACCAAGCCTGACTGGTTACTATCATCAGAGGCAAAGGTATGTCGACTGGAGCCAAGTTCCTGCTCGGACTGGCCAGAGCCACGTACACATGGTCTACTAGGACGGTCAATGGACAGGCCAGCCCCAGCATTGCTGGGGCTGGTACTGCCACTACAGGAGCAGCTGTGATCTGTGGGTCATCTGCGATGACTGCCAGCTGCTGATGTTGCTGGCATACGTCCGCGTCGACATCTCAACTGTCCCACACGGTCCTGGCTCATGGAAAACACATTGTGGAGGGCATCTAATGTCTCCCCCCAACGTCTATCAGTGACCTTGGTGTAATTACGGATGGCACCGGCAAGGTCACGGATACTGTCATTGATAGCAGTGTTATGGGCCCTCTGCGCCCTTAGTCCCTGTCTGGTGTACCGTTCCATACTTGCCTGTGCCTGCATTACAGCCCGGAACATAGCTGAGGTTGTAAGACCTGTGGGGGGCAAGTCTGCAAGGGGCAATATGACCAGCGGTGCTCCCACGAGAACCTCTGGACATCCGCCTATGTGGTACCGTTCCAGGAATGTGGGTATGGCTGCTGTGAGGGGATGCATGTGCCATGGATACCACACTATCCTGGTCAATACCAACCATATGCTGTCCCTCACCTAAGGCCATTGGTGATGAGGGATGTATTGGCAGTATGAGTGTGCACATAGATGGGGTGGACAGCTGTGTACTGTCGATAGGCGGACCAACTAAAGACCCTGTCAAACCTGCCTGTGGCACAACACATGTATCATCATCTCCACTATTTGTGGCAGTGACTTCAGGTTCCCTGCTGCATTCAGCCAACCCAACCTGAGCACCTGTGAGAGAAAGACAGGAAACACACTTTACAATCTGTACATGATGTTATCACAAATGCACACATGAACACATGCACACAAATACACTCCTCACTACAGCAGATACACACACACACACACACACACACACACACACACACACACACACACACACACACACACACCAGCAATCAAAAACATACTCAATAGTGAAGGTGGGTGTTAGTATCACAAGGCAAACAGTCACCTCACACGTGTCAGCTTGCAGACTATGTGTTGCTCAAGACCATGGAGTGCGAGTGTGGACAGGCCTTGTTAGTAACAGTATACATGGCTTTGATGCATGTGTGTAGTTGTTCAGTGACTGACTTCACCCTGGAACACAATGTGTACAAGGACACAACATCGCTGAGCAAGTATTATAAGCTCTGCAATGTCCTGTGCACCATCACTCACAGGTGTACATACCATTGCTGGATGTGTTATCTGTGTGTCACACAGATCTCCATGTCTGATTACAGTGTCTGTAGCAGATAATTGTGGACAAGGGTGTAGCACATGCATGCTATGTACACACACGTGATGAGTGGTGCATATATATATGTGATGGAATACCAATGCTCAGCCTGGCCATTGTACAGTGGTTATGGTGAGTGCAGGACATATTGCAGACATGCCAGTCCAGCCATGACATGGCATGCTACATGAATGCAACATTAAACATCACAAATACCCAATGTGTGTCATGTGACATATACACCCAATTGCATTCCAGGACATATATGTGTCACCTTGTACAGATGGCGACTGCTATGCATATTGTGTATAGTTGCATAGGTTTGCACACACACAACATGCTATGCATATTGTGTATAGGTGCATATGTGCACACACAACATTGAGGTGCAGAGCAATGACTGCTATGTGTAGTACTGTGGTCACTGTAACTGCATGAGGTGTAGTACCATTAGTCATCATCATCATGCATCATGACATCACACAAGGCTACTAATGTGTGCAAAACCAACGCCTATCATGCTGTACCTGAACTGCAGTGCCGTGGCTACGTTCACAATTACACAGCCACTTTGTACATGGGTGTGTGAGGTGCCGAATAGGGAGCATTGCCTAACATGACTGTGTTATGTGTTGAAGAGAGTTGCACAGCCCCATGCTAGGCCTATACCCATCAGGTATATTATGTGTGCTGTGTGGATGACATGTGGGATACTGAAGTGTGACCTTACAGCAGGTGTCTGGTTACGCCATGTGTAGCATGCTGAGGTTTACTGCGTATAACAAACATGTTATTTTGTGTACATGTGTATCAACTATGCATATCCAATGTGCAGTACGCTGTTGCCACACTTGTGTCTGATGCTCTGTGTATTAAATGTGATTGAGGCAGCTACTGACATTACTGAGATGTACAATGTCTCACAGCAAACATGCACAACATGCATTATGCATAGGTGTGTTACGTGTACATGGCCTACACCTCACCTATGACATGCACATTTCATTACCAATATTACAGTTATAACACACTCACCAGCATGGATTGTCTGCCCTGCTGTCATACCAGAGGGACCTGCAAGAATATGAGACAGTTTGTCAGTGGCCACAACTGTGGCATTGCTACTGTGAATTTGTTACACTACAGTACAACAACAGTCGACAGTCAACGGTGTACAGATAATATTCCAAATATCAGTACTGCACAACACTAGGCAGCACAACTGCTAAAGACACAGTACACAACTCATATATGCATAATCTAACAATACAGGTAACAGTAGTCTACAGATGGGGCATGTTACCTGCACGCTCATGTCAACATGCTGGGTGGCAACGGCCTCCATAACACATGTCTGTTGCTGTTGTTGGCCAGGAGCCACCACGCTTAGGAGCAGCTCCTCCATTATGTGAGGGGGGGATGACAGGCCACCCCACCACCTGTGGCAAGCTGTTGTCTATGGATATCAGACGCACGCCACCGGACATGTCTAATTAAATCACTGCAGTGATGGCGTACCTGCTCATATGTCCGGTTATGTATGCCTATGTCATTTACCCGACGAACAAGATCTTGCCACAGTGCAGTACGCTCATGCTGGTGCTGGCTGGTCCTGTAAAACACCAGGGAGTAGTTCTGCACCAGGCTGTGGTGGATTTCCTGTTCCTCCGCTGCTGTATACGATGGGTTGCACTGATGCGCCATTACCCTGGAAGACAAATAAATGATAAGTGTGAGCAAGTCATGTGGCACACTTAACATTCTAAAGTACTGATATCACTTAACTGCCAAATATAGCATCCGTTTGTCTGTCAGAGGATACACACGTTCAATACCACATATCATTGCTCAGGCCAAAACTGGCTGATAGTGCCTGCCACACTCTATATATCACACAACTATACATCAGTACTCGGCACACTGTTTGTGACACACTGCATAACCTCGCCACGGGGGTATATATCAAGCTAATGCATGAAGAAAAATGTCATCCATTGCAATTAATGTAAAGTACAGTTACAGTATTACCAGTACACCACCCTAGTCGTTGATGCCATACCCCTGCCTAATATATGTGCACAGTTGTTAATATAGGTGGCATACTGCTGTAACAGAGTATACATGTTGCTAGATGGTTCCCTATCAGAAGCCTGAAACACTATAAGCCTGAAAATCAAAATCCTGAAAACTATAGACTGAAAGTTCAAAATCCTGAAAGACCAAAATCCTGAAACTCAAAATCCTGAAAACACAAAATGGACATACTGACGTCATTGTGGCTTTGCTATTGTTAGCCCTGTGGTGTTGGGTCATGCGTTGGGCTCAGGTAAGTGTGCGGTTGGTTTTATGTTAGGGTTAGGAGCGGTTTAAGTGAGTTAGGGTTAGGGCGCAGGTTAGGCATGTATGCAATAGTGACAAATATTGGGGTTAGGGGCGGTTTAAGTGAGTTAGGGTTAGGGTGCGGGTCAGGTGAGTGTGCGATAGTGACGGACCTTAGGGTTAGGGTTAGGGTCAGGGTCAGTTGGTAGATATTAGTGTCTTTATAGTGACATATTAGCATTATTTGTGTTTTCAGGATTTTGAACTTTCAGTCTATAGTTTTCAGGATTTTGATTTTCAGGCTTATAGTGTTTCAGGCTTCTGATAGGGAACCTGCTAGATACACACACATACCCTGTAACACACATATGATTGCAGGCATGGTACAGGCATCATTACATACACATCACACATACATACAACACACAAATGTATGCTGACCCAGATGAGCTTTACCTGTGTACCATACAGTACTGTGTGCCACTACTTACAACACCTTATGCCTGAGGTGTGTAATCTGTGCAGACTACAGGAAACACACAAGACAGTGTTTCCAGGCACTGTGAACATACACCATACTGTGCTGTTTAGGCCTACAGCTGCAGGTAGTACTACAGTTAACATGGGAGTTGGATTCACCAGCAGTACCACTAACTAACCATACATGTATTGCTTTAGCCTACAATAGGACACCACAGTCGTCAACGAGGATGTACGTCACAGCGTATGCCATCCTACTATGTCTGCATAGCCATAACTGACACGTGTTTTGCTGGGCTCACAGCTAGGACACAAACTACCATGACAGAAACAACTTCACATTATGCTCTCTCACCTTTACAGACCTTGCACACATTCACCATCACACTCATTCAACCTCACATAGTAGGTATTGCACTGAGTACGTGTGTGTGCATCATGTCATAGGTAGGTTATACGCTATTGGCCCTAAGGCCTACAGCAGCCTAGCCATATGCTACCCTGCCCTTTGACATACATGTAATTTGATTTCACCTGCCCCTGTCAACCAGAACCACAGAGGTGATTCCCGGGGTGTATTACCTATCTCACAAACTATCAGAACTATGTATGTCAACTTCTACAGAGGAGGTTAATTTGGTATTGCTAGGTGGTTTATTCCAGACTATGGCATTTCCCTGAGATAGGAACCTATCCATCCAGCATGTGCTGTTTAGTGAGCTGACGGGGTGTAGGGCCCTAGAGCGCGTAGCCTGGAGGGATTGTGATATGCTGACATGGTGGTTGTCCAACAGCTATGTGTGTGACATACTACATACCTCTGTATGTCCGGCAGTGGTCACCTCTGGGTGGGTGGTATGCAACACAGTCTAGCTGTGGTTTTGTGAGTCAGTCTGCATAGGACATCTGTTTGAGGCCAGTATTACTCTTTGTGAGGTATGTCTATGGTCTTTCCACATGCTGTAGTTCTCATGTGAGGTACATACCACATGGGGCATTGTGATGAGTAGAGGGGAACACTGACTTATATTTCCCTAGATGACACACCTTTTGTGATGACATGTACCATGTAGACAGATTACAAGACTAATGTGGAAATGTGATTATCAAAGGGGGGGGGGCTCCTGTCCACCTGTGTCTCATGTTCCCTTCTCACACCTTCAGTGTTAGGTAGGCCACCACCTATGTGGTAGCTAATGGGTACAGTGTATTGGAAAGGAGGGTTGGCACTTCAGTATCGACACTGGTCTTCACTCCATGCCTTGGTCAACAGGCATCTGTTGCAGTACGTATGACCCTGTGTGTGTCTCTCTCTCTATATATATACATATATATCTATACATATATATATATATATATATATATATATATATATATATATATATATATATATATATATACACACACACATATACACGTATATATATATATATATATATATATATATATATATATATATATATATACACACACACACACACACATATATATATATATATATATATATGCACACTTTCCTATATATATATATATATATATATATATATATATATATATATATGCACACTTTCCTATCTCTCCACTTTTCCTATCTCCCCATTTTCTTTTCTTTAAAAGAAATTAGCGTGGGGGTTAGCGGGAGTAAGCACTTTTATGCAGTAGTTAGCGGGGGTGCGCGAGTGTGAGCTTGTGTCCGCTTAGCTAAGCATTGCTAAGCGTCGTGCAAACCTGCGCAAACCTGCTTACAACTGCTTAAAAGTGCCTTAGTCATGCTGTATGAAAGGGCCCTTGTACTGCTCAGCAGTACAATAAAACACCCCTGTCAGTCTCGAATCCCAGACCTTGGCCACACTAGACTGCATGAAGTACCACTAAGCCACAGCAGATATACAATAACTTGGTGCTGAAATAAATATATCATGCATTACAATGTATTATACCTTTACTAATTACATTACACACATTTCTTCAGGCTCTTTCATTTATTTGATATTACAGTGCATGCAGCAGACTTATTCAAAACATATTAAACCTTTATTAATAGGCTACAACACTCTTTATCAGGCTCACTCACTTATGTTATATAACAGTACATGCAGAGATATTTATTCCGGACTTCTTTTACCTTTATTAATGGGTTAATACACTCTTTTCCTTCCTCTCTGACTTATTTTATGTAACAGTACATGCAGAGACATTATTCAGGGCATTTTATGCCTTTATTATGGACATACAACACTTTTTTCCATGCTCTCTCACCTATTTTAAATAACAATACATGCAGAAGAATTACTAACCTGCCTGATGGCACAGCCTTAGCAGCCCATCTGCATAGGCTTGCTGATTCGTAGCATTGTCACCTGCAGCTGTGGAGTACATGAAGGGATATTGAGACATTCCTATCCATTATATACACTAAATTATAATTCCAACATACTTCATTCCATGGCTACCTACTCAGTTGTGGGGCATCCTGCATGTCACGGACCTCCTGTATCCATCAGTTCAGTTGGTCCTGCTTCCGTCTCTTCAGGTCTGCATGGTGGTGACGGACCTGCTCACCAGTCTGAGGGACGCCTGTGGCACCGGTGAGGTCATGAGGTAACTGGTTCCAAGCCTCTGCTTTGTACTGTGTTCCTTGGAACTGGCCCTGCAGGAGTCTTGCCTCATGACGGTGGACAAGGAGCCAAACCATGTATTTTGACTCCTCGATGCCCCATCGTTGCGCTCTAAAGCGTACACCCTCTCCAGCACCAGACATTCTGACTACAGATGGCAGCTACAATCATTTATGGCGAGTATTCCTGCCTATGGAGCTTATATATGCCGAATTTCCCGCACTTTTTGCTGATTGGCCGTTTATGAAATTTCTTGGCTGACTGCAGACCTGCTTAGCAATGGTTAATATGCCATTTATTACTATATGTATGCTAACAGTGCATATTTATTCTAATCTGTTATGGCTTAGTGGTTCAGTGCTTTGACTATGGTGCAAAGTGTCCCAGGTTCGAACCTTGTCATTGCTTTTTATTTTACAACTGTCCAGACAGGCTGGGGGTGTGGCTGTGTTTAGCTGACTTTGCTTCACGTTGCTCCACATTAATCCACGTTGCCCTCCGGTGCGCTGGTTTGCTGCTTAGCTATGGGCAACTTAACTACCCCTGGTAAAGCGCTGCTTAGCTATGGGCAGCTTAATTGCCCTTGGTACAGTGCTGCTTAGCTATGGGCAACTTAATTGCCCTTAGTAAAGTGCTGCTAAGCTATGGGAAACTTAATTGCCCTTAGTAAAGTGCTGCTTAGCTACAAGCAATTAGATGTCAGGTTCCTTCTTATATGTAAATAATATACTTTTTGTTCACTGATACATAGGCCATTTCAATGCATTTTAGTAAAAGTTTAATTTTATATGTCAGGAATTATTTCATATACTACTTTAAAACATGAAATAGAAGCGGGTGTGGTGGGACTCGAACCGTGATTGCTTCCTCATTGGGGAAAGTCTCTACCACTACGCTATTGCTATTTGGCTTAATTTGCATAAGTAGTTCTTATATGCTCTTCGATGTCACAATTGCTAACTGTGGCTAAGCAATGGGCTCACCTGCGCAAACAAGCACAAATACGGGCAGCTATATCGGGAATTATAAAAAAAAAGTAAAATTCTACATTTTGAAATTTTAATGGGCTTTAATATGTGGGGATGTGTAGTGTTGTGTTTGTTGACATTTGAGCAGACTCGCTCATGTGTGCTGACGTTTCACAACTCTGACTCTTGCAGGGGCGTGGCTTTGCACTACTCAGCAGTCGGACACGCCCCCTGCTTTCCTGCACGGTCCGTGTTAGTCTTGTGGAGGAGTCAGTGTGCCCTCATGAATATGCATGGCACGCTGACGTCATTCCGTTCAACTGCAGTTTCTGTGTAAGACTTATTTAGTCTTACACGAAGGATTAGAGAATCCGGGGGTATGTCTTAACCTTCAACTTGTAATTACAGTTGTGCCACATGATGGCCCCTACTGCACTTCTACTGACCACACACATTAAATGTGTGGGCAGTGAATTCATGTATATGTAAAATGGAAAATGGTAATGGAAATATACCACAGAAATTATGTCAGCCAATTGAAATCAATTGTCATGACTGGCTCTTAATGTTGAATAATTTTTGGATTGCAAGAAATTGTGATAACATTCTAAATTAAGGCTTTTCTCATGAAAGGGTGTGGAATCTCTACCAGAGAAAACTAGTGTGATTAGTCTTGGGATGGAGTGAGCTGAGAGGATCATACACCTATTTTCTTTACAGAAAGTTCTTTACTTCTGCACTTTATTACCTGTAAGACCAACAGAACTGAGAAACCAGTTACATTAAAATGGAAATAAATGCCTAAAATAAGTTTCTGTAATAGAGTCACTTCTGCTATGTGGTAAGTAAATGACCACAAAGAAAAACCAGTTTGAACCTTTGGAAGTAGTTTATTGAGTAAATAATTCTGGTTGTAAAGTTAAACAACAAATACTTTGAGTAAGCTGTAGCACCACAGAATGCATTATTAGACCCTATTTAATATTCGCTTTACAGTATCAACAATAGCATCCTTATCAATTTTGAACAGTTTGAGCAGCTCAACTGGTTTACCACTCCTTGGTACACATGACACTGCCAGACGATGGACAGCTATACCAGGTTCATCAGATACTGCAGCCATGACTGCTTCTCCTATACCACCTATGACAAAAAAAAAATGATTATGCATTTTAAGGACAATCCTAAATCTTAAAATATATTTTAAATAATGATATTCTGAAGCCTTTATTGGCATTTTAACACATAACTACAAATTTGTCAAGACACAAAGGCCAGCTGTCAGTTTCTCCTCTTGATGGATAACTTGCAGTTCCTTGGTCAGTGATACTACCTCTTTACCTTTAGTGTCACCAAAACAACTAGTTACAGTCATCATACCTACTTCTGACAAATTATTTTCTCTGATCAACGTTCAATGCAACCAGACCGTTGTCTATGAAAACGATGCTCAGTTTTGTGAGCTGTTATCTTCACCCACCCCACAACAAAACTGGCTCTTCTTCCTCGTGGACATGCATACTAAGCTGCTGAAATATATCTTCATTTTTGTGCTGGTGCAGATCCTTTTTCATTTCTTACCATCCTCATCTTTGAAGCCCTTACTGCCTTTACACTCTACAAAAATGACTTTCCCAAAGATGTGATCTCAGTTTGTCAACAAGAAATCCAGATTCCTTTGTCATTCCAATATTTTCTAACTTTCCCTGTTGTCTTTTGTCAAAGACTATCAGTCCCTACATCATCTAATGTTGATAATATTTTTTCCCTATTTTTGGTTTTAGTATTGTCATCTGTCATTTGGTTGCCCCCTCAACCCACCTCTAACATTTTGTTAGCCAGATGTATCATTTTATTCTTTTGCTGTGAAAATATCACTTAAATTTTGCTAAGCCTGTATTTTAATTTACCCCTTGCCTGACATCATGCTGAATGCATCAATAATTCAGATGTTCCTTTCATAAGAAAAGTTTTAATAGTATTAATGATTTACATTTTGCTGTCTGTATTCTTTACTGGTTAAGATACTTGTAATGAAGTGGCCTGAATATGTAAAGGAAAAGAAATATTACAACACAGTGAATTCCTTTTAATGGTACAAGCTCAGTGAACTCAAGTGCAATCACAGTAAGTAGTGTAGTGCACAGCTCTAATCTGAATGGGACTGTTATGTCTCCAAGTGCACTCACAGTAAGGCATGCACAGCTCTCATCAGCATGGGACTGATATCTTCAAGTGCAATCACAGTAAGTAGTGCACAGCTCTCATCAGCATGGGACTATTATGTCTCCAAGTGCAATCACAGTAAGTAGTGCACAGCTCTAACCTGAATGGGACTGTTATGTCTCCAAGTGCAATCACTGTAAGGAGTACACAGCTCTCATCAGCATGGGACTGTTATGTCTCCAAGTGCAATCACAGTAAGTAGTGCACAGCTCTAACCTGAATGGGACTGTTATGTCTCCAAGTGCAATCACTGTAAGGAGTACACAGCTCTCATCAGCATGGGACTGTTATGTCTCCAAGTGCAATCACAGTAAGTAGTGCACATCTCTAACCTGAATGGGACTGTTATGTCTCCAAGTGCAATCACTGTAAGGAGTACACAGCTCTCAGCATGGGACTGTTATGTCTCCAAGTGCACTCACAGTAAGGTGTGCACAGCTCTCATCAGCATGGGACTGTTATCTTTTCAAGTGCAATCATTGTAAGGAGTACACAGCTCTCATCAGCATGGGACTAATATGTCTCCAAATGCAATCACAGTAAGTAGTGCACAGCTCTAATCTGAATGGGACTGTTATGTCTCCAAGTGCAATCACTGTTAGGAGTACACAGCTCTCATCAGCATGGGACTGTTATGTCTGCAAGTGCACTCACAGTAAGGTGTGCACAGCTCTCATCAGCATGGGACTGTTATGTCTCCAAGTGCAATCACTGTAAGGAGTACACAGCTCACATCAGTATGGGACTGTTATGTCTCCAAGTGCAATCACTGTAAGGAGTACACAGCTCTCATCAGCATGGGACTGTTATGTCTCCAAGTGCAATCACAGTAAGTAGTGCACAGCTCTAACCTGAATGGGACTGTTATGTCTCCAAGTGCAATCACTGTAAGTAGTACACAGCTCTCATCAGCATGGGACTGTTATGTCTCCAAGTGCACTCACAGTAAGGTGTGCACAGCTCTCATCAGCATGGGACTGTTATGTCTCCAAGTGCAATCACTGTAAGGAGTACACAGCTCACATCAGTATGGGACTGTTATCTCTTCAAGTGCAATCATTGTAAGGAGTGCACAGCTCTCATCAGCAGGGGACTAACATGCCTACAAGTGCAATTACAGTAAGTAGTGCACAGCTCTCATCAGCATGGGACTGTTATGTCTCCAAGTGCAATCACAGTAAGTAGTGCACAGCTCTAATCTGAATGGGACTGTTATGTCTCCAAGTGCAATCACAGTAAGTAGTGCACAGCTCACATCAGTATGGGACTGTTATCTCTTCAAGAGCAATCATTGTAAGGAGTACACAGCTCTCATCAGCATGGGACTAATATGTCTCCAAATGCAATCACAGTAAGTAGTGCACAGCTCTAATCTGAATGGGACTGTTATGTCCCCAAATGCAATCACAGTAAGTAGTGTATACCTCTAATCAGCATGGGACTGTTATGTCTGATGCTGGCAGAAAAATAAGTGATGGTAGGCTAACTGTAGAAACTGTAAATCATTCTTAGACTCTGTAATCCAAGAACAACTCAAGTATTCAATAACATTATCATGTCTAGTTCTTTTAACCGTAACTCACTGACACCGCAACATAAAAAGCTCAGAATGTCAGCCATTCATTTCTGGATTTTTTTTCTGCATTGAGATCTGGGAAGTGTTAAACACTTGGCAACCAATGTCTTTTCTGACTAATGAACTAGAATGGCATTCATAGGCACACATGTATTACTTTTATACCATGAGAGACTACTTCTCAGCTAATCATAATTGCTGCATTCTTTGTAAGGTTTTCTTTTATTTACAACATGAATTTGCTTGTGAAAATGAGCTACACATATTTAAATTTAAATAATCCTGCCAATGTTATGCTTTTATCACTTCTCCCTAAAGTGCATGTAGAAATACTGCCTCAAAGTATTGCATCACAATAATTATGCTAGCAGTACTTAGACTGAAGTGGGGGAGAAGTCAGTTGCACTGTAAGCTAAGGAATAGTATTGTTCAGGTGAATGCTGCATTTTTATTGATTGACTTGATTGAGAGAGTAGTACATGGAGAAGAAGTTTCACAGTAAATTGTATCCACTTAACAGCTGGATGTATGGGTAAAGGATAATCCCTACTAGATGAATGCTCGGCAGGGCACATGCAGACTCAAACAAGAGTCCACAACATGGAATTGATTGCTGCAATGGCTCCAGCTTGATAGAAGCTAAGATTTGGGTGACCAAAGGAAATGCCTACATTTATGGTTATGGAAAATAAACTATATAAAGATGTGATGTAGTTTAAATAAATATACTATAGTTAAGGTGTCAAAGAGATCTACTAACCTTCATAGTAATGGTCCTCCACAGTCAAAATATTTTTTCCAGTTTCAATAGCATTATTTCTTATTGTTTTAGCATCCAGCGGTTTTATGGTAAATGGGTCAATCACTCTGACGTTGATTTGTTCTGTTTTCAGAATATACAAAAAAAAAAACAAAAAAAACAACATGGGTTAAAAAGGATTTAAAATATCAGATTCATAAATTCTAAATGGTGATGACATCACTGACACCGTTTGCTTTTGGGTCAAAGATGTCTGATGTTACTCATATTAAACAAGTACTGCAGTTTAAAGTTATGTCAGATAAATGATTTCTTACATGTTCCAGTTAATAAATGACACAACTAAATTTCTAATATAGAATCTGTGCAAGATTTCTAACACTGGTGTACAAATGTGCCTCTACCATTTTTGAGGACAATCTGTACCACATTTATTATTGCCTCTAATGAGCATGTTACACGAGTTTTGTCTGCACTAATTAATCAATACTTCTGCACTTTCAGGAACTGTAACATTTACAACAGCACAAGATGCATTTCTTTTTAAATAATTAATATTCTGTGGTACTACACCTGGAATACACTGCACACTGTTCCTGAGCATTAGGTCAAAAAAAAGTGCAGTTTACCTCCAAATACTCAATATGGAAAGGGTAAATTTTTAAGTTCCTGTATTTATCCATTTGTTCTGTTTTTCATTTTTGTATCCCTGTATCATTTTATTTGTTTGCTTTTTATTTCATTCATTTTTTCATTCATTCCATTGATCCTTCTGGATAAAACTTTTCCTTATTCAAGAAATGATCCAGAATTTGGGTATTACTCTTCCCACAGCTGTGGAAAGTAAGACATAAAACCAACACAAAATATAATTCATCCATGGCTAAAGTGCTTAGTAACATGACACTACTTACAATGTGTAAAATGTACAAACTAAAACCAGATGCATATTTTGGAATTCTGTGTCAGAGTATGATTTAACACCCAGAAAGGTGTTTACTACCAAACTCTATTCTTCTATTGCAAGTGAAATGTTAATCCTGCTAGTGTGATTTGAGGCTAAACATTTACGTTTGATTATCAGTGCAAAAAAAAAAAAAATAGTCAGTGACTGAAAAGAAGAGCAAGAAGGAACTGATGCTCATTTCACAATATTCTGTCATGCCAGCAGAGTGGCAATCCACATCAATTGGCAGATAAAATGGCTGTAAAGCTTATAACTCTCCTTAGTTGGAGGAAAAGACTGCATGAAGTCTTTCTATTCAGACAGGACTTCAGTACTTGATCTTCATGAACTAAATTTAGTTAAGAAGCTGAGTGTCTATCAACACCCCGTAACATCATACAGATTATCTTGCATCTTAAAGTAAATACTTCAAAATATGAATGTTCTGCAGTCCATCATTTACAACTTACTTTCTCCCACTGCTATTTGTCCCTTTAAATCCAGCTAACCACCCTCTCACTCAACATTTCCTTGCCATTCCACTCATCACTCCTCTTCTTCAAATAATTACCACTGAGGATCCTTCAGGGATGCCCTTTGCTTTCTGCCCTACCCAGTACCTTTATTTGTACCCATTGCTCTTTATAGACTTGTAATGACCCTACTTAACCCCAGGGCAGGAACTAAGGACCCTCAATCCTCACCCATGTCTACAGTAAGGGAGTGTCACTAATAGCAGGGACAGAAATACACAAGTTTCTCTAAAAGTACACCGGGAACAGGCTCCAAACCTGGGACTGCACTATATGCTTTACTCCAGGTACCCAATGAATCTTCATTCTAACCACTGCAGAGCACTGTTTCCCAGTTCTATGCGTTTGACACATTCACTCCTAAATATTTGACATTCACAGATACAAACATTCTTGGGAAAAACTGGTACAGATTAACCTGCTATGTGCTCTTTCCCAAATTACAAGGTAATGGCTGCCATCAGTCAAATAATACCATACCCTTCAAAAGGGGTGTTCAATTATATCGGGTAATATAAACATTGATATAAATGGCAGCACATAATCCAAGCAGTAAGAATTTTCGGAGTGGCCCTGGTGTGATCATAAAACACTCTTAGGTTATTAAAAGTACTTTCTAAATAACCAACCACAATAAAAAGGTAGTAAAATATTTAATAATAAATAAAAAACATGTATACACTGAATAACTAATTCTAATAAACCACAGAGTTTCACACACAGGAATTATACAAATAACACCATAGGCTATGTTTCACACTGATTGCAGAAAAACTCTAACTATCTAGCTGTAGTTCCCTAACTATCTAAACATTAACTGTTCTGTGTAATCTACTCAGCAAGGCAAGATGATATTCTTACTTCTGGCAGACAATATAAGAATTTTTGCCCACTTTTCAGGCTGCTGTCTGGTCCTCAGTGAATGGAAAAACAACTTTTACTATTTCTGCTGAACAGCTGTGGAAAACTCTTGACTGATAACTACTGATATGGAAAACAACAACTACTGAACTTTAACTGACTCAGCACCTGCTTTTATACCAGAATGTTTTAAATGTCACAGAAAGCTGTTATGAGAATTCTACTCCCTCTCATGTTAGACTTTAAAAAGTAAACAAAACAGCTGCTGTGGAGATTCTATTCCTTTCAGCTCTGGCACATGATGACATCACAGGTAGGTCAGCTGCCTGGCATAACCAACATTCAGAATTCTTTTTACAAACACATGTACATTTGGTCATCCAGAATACTGTTTGATGCAAACATCTTACATAAATCAAAACAATAATCAAAAACCATAATCTTATTTACAAAATTATAGCTAGTCATGCTGGCATATATCACATGGGGTAATTTACATTTATTTACAAGTATTTACAAAACTTCAGCCAGTCATGCTAGCACTGATAACAATATCTAATATCCTCACAGACTGTTCACAGATTTGGCCCTTGCAATGGGTATGCTCCTTGAATAGCTACTAAACAGAAGTTTAACTTGGAGTTCATTTATTTGTAGCAGCATTAAAAGACAAGGAATAGTAAAATATGTGACCTAAGACTGTGATCTTAAAGTAGAAAAACTGGTTACAAAAATATTTGATAATACAGTATTACACAGTGAATATCTTATCTTAGCATGGGTGGGTATTTTGCACTTTGTACTGAATTTGTCTGTGTGACCTTTTTATCCTTTGGTTTGGATGCTTAAAAAGTAGAGCTATATGAATAGCCACCATAAATATAAATCCCTGAAAAAAGCTCACTTAGGTATATAACTTAGGACTCCAGTCCTGATCAACACATCATCCAAACCACAATATATTACAAGAGAACCACGCTATTTGTGTTTGATACCAGAATTTTCTGCACATGGATTAAGATTATGTTTACAACTAAGCTCCAAAATTTTCTGTAAAGAAATCATGGTTTTCTGAAAATAATTATAACACAGAAAGTAGAGTTCTGTAGATAATTTATCACAACTGTAGCTGCAAGTGTAGGTCAAAGTTGCAGTACTAAGTCTATGGAATTCCTGCTGTGAAGAAGCCTCTGGCTGGCCAGAATACCAGAGTCTTTCATCATCACCCACCTAATGGATGTCCTCAGCCAACCAACATCAGGATATGTGTTGTATAAGAGATACATCGGTTGGTGCCATCTTTAGGTCTTTCTTGCCTAAGTCCCTATGGTTCAATAGTCCCTGGGTAGAGCACAACCTACCCAACTATCCCTAGTGACTCCCAGAGTCCTGGGTTAGAAAGCAGGGTAGGAACGTGAGTAGTGATGATGGAGGAAAGGGGACTCACCCTAGACCAAAGTTAGAGAAAAGGAATCAAGAGAGGGAAGGGTGGAGGGAAAGTGTGCTGTGACAATGATCTACTCAAACATCTACAACTATGGTAAGTTATCTATACAACTGTGTTCATCATAGTCAGTTTTGTAGTATGTATTGGAAATTTTTCCAAAGCTTCAACTACTGAGGAAGTTGGAAGGACCCTCTGTTCTAGGATAGAAGGCTGTACATGCTGGCAGAGGCGAACCCTGCCCTAGCCCTGGACATGGCTCCAGTAGTGCTAGGTGAATGTGCATACAAAGGACCAGGTGTCTGCTTCTAAAATGGTCTTAGTAGGGGATCCTTTTAGGAAAGCAGTGGTTGTGGCATTTTACCTAGCAGAGTGGGCTCTAGTCTTGCCAAAGAGCTGCTTGCCATACTGTGAGTAGCAGATGAAGATAACAGTTAGCAATCCATTTAGAGACATTTGTTTAACCTAATGGTTTTTCTTGTATATCATCTGCAAAGGCTACTAAAATTTGGTCAGATCTGCTTGGAAACTTTGTTCTGTGAAGATAGAGTCTTAGTTATCTGTGCACGTTCAGAGAATGGAGGATTCTTTCTCCCTTATTTTGAGGGTTTGGGAAGAACACAAGGAGATGGATGACCTGATTCAGAGATATCTCTGATACCACAATGGACATGAAGAAGGACTGATTCTCAGTGTAGCTCATTCTTTAACAAAAATCAAGAATGGTTTCTTGCACATCAGGGCTTGTAACTTGGAGATACACCTTGCTGAAGTTAGTGCTAAGAGCAGTGCTGTTTTCCATGAGAACAGTTTAACAAAAGCTAAAACCATAGAGTTGGAGGGAGGCAGGGTAAATTTTCATCAGCACATAGTTCAAATGTCCTAGGAGAGAAATGGTTCCCTTCTGGGTGACAGGTAGTGACCTTCAAGAAGTGTTTCATGTGGGAGGTGAGTACAGATTGGTGGGGACATGGGAATGCATGCAGAAATAGCAAAAGTGTGGACTTTAATGCCAGAGTAGGACACACTAGCAGAAGTGTGGACTTTAATGCTAGAGTAGAGCAGTCCTTGTTTGTACAGAAGTTAGAGGTATTCTAGCACCCTCTAAAAAGTTCTTAACTAGGTTCAGCACTGACAAACTTTTCCACTCAGCCACATATGATGTTCTGGTACTCTGTTTTCTAGCTTCTTTCAAGATAGATATGTAGGAAATCCTGGAAAAAGGACTGTCCAGATGGAATTAGAAGGAAATCATCCAAACTGCTATTTGAGGATTTTCATGATAGGTTGAATGACAGACCCCAGTGTTCTGGGTTAGAAAGCCCCTAACGGGTGACAAAGGTTTGGTTTTCCCCTTGCTGAATGCCAGGAGGAGGGGAAAACCAGTGCTACCAGGGTCAGTAGAGGGCTATTAGAAACCTTTTTGGCCTCTCTGATCCTCCTAGTGTAATACCATAGCATATACCATAGGGATGAGGTGTATTGGTGGAAAGGCATAAAGAAAGAGGTTTGTCCATTTGAAAGAGAAGGCATGTTATCCACATCCCTCTTTGAGGGGTCCTTAAACAGAATTTGCTGAGCTGCCTATTTTCTTGGGAAGCAAAAAAGGTCTACTTTTATCACACTCCAGAAGTGTGTCAGATCCCGGAAAACCTCCTTTTTTAACATCTATTCTGTGTGGTTTAGGAGGGTTCTGTTGACTGATTCTACTACCAGACTGCCCCTCCATTGTGTATATGAAGCTATGAGTGTGATCCATCCCTAATTGTTGTGCTACGATTCAATGTTCCACAGCTAGCCATATAAGGGGTACAAATGTATTCCCTCCTGTTTGTTTTATGTGACTGTGATGTCTATGAGAATTTTTACAGGTGTTGTACTACACTTTTCTTATAAAACTTTTAATGTTAGAATCACTGTCATCATCTCTTTTACAATGATGTGCTGTTTTGTCTGTAGTCTGTCCCAGGTCCTCTGAACCCTGAATTGACATAACTGAGTTCCACAGGCTAGTTCAGAGGTGTCTGTTCTGAGGTTCTGCATTGTGTCTGAGAGTTTGAAGGGAGCCTCTGGGTTGTTTCTGATACTGTCCTCCCACCACTGGATCTCTTTCTTTAAGCACAGTGGGGGGGGGGGGTATTTGTCTCTAGGGACTTCTGCTGCTTCTGAAGAACTACTGGATCGTTTCCTGTTTGCAGTTTTGACAGTGGAATATTTAGGAATCAAGAAGCTATATAACCTAGGAGTCAGAAATATTCCCTTGCAGTAACAGTTTGTTTGCAGTGGAACTTCTTGAGATAATCTGAAAGAAAGGAAATGTTGTCCTCTGGTAGGAATAACTTCTGTTGAACAGAGTCTATGATTGTCTCCATGAAGATAGTCCTGGTACTGGAGGAGATCTGTGATTTCTAGACATTGATGGTTAACCCAGCCCTCTAAAGTCATCCACGGTGATCTGCATGGCTGTTAGGAGATCTGAGTGAGTTGAGGGTTAAATTGTCATTGTTAATTTCTGCACTCATGGTCAAATGGCTTTAGTGAAAAATGTAATGCTGCTGTCAGTTTCACTGCAGTGAATTGTTTTGTGCGAGCTGATGGTGCGCTGTCCATGCTTTTCCCCTTTTCTTCGCTGTGGTGCAGCAGTAGACTTGGTATGCATCATTTTCTGAGGAAGGCTTGCAGGGGGCTCCACTGAAAAAAGATTATGATTTTTTTTTGAGGTTTTTCAGCGTCCCCATTTTCGATATTTAATTTTCAATAAACGTTGAGGCAAAAAAAAAAAAAAGATTGCCAACCACCTGAACCAGACAATCGTCTAAGTAAGGGTAAATATGGACCCCACTCATCCTTAAAATATGGCAACTAGTACCAAACATCTGGTTAATACTCTGGCTGCAGTAGATAATAGAATAATAATGCACAAAATTGGTAGTGTAATCCCCCTACCTGGAAGCCAAAGAATCTCCTGTGCACATGTAAAATAGGAAAAGGGAGGTAAGCATCCTTCAAGTCCACAGTCACATCAATGCTCCTGTAAATGTTAGGGGCAAGTAATCTTTGTAGAGTCACCATTTTGAAATTTGGTACTACTAGAAATGTTTAATCTGGAGAGATCTAGGATGGGTCTCTTTCTGGCAACTAGGAAGAGGCTGAAGTCGAACCCTGTGAATTCTTCTTCTGAGGGCACTCTCTCAATTGATCCTTGAAGCAGGAGGTCTTTAATGAGAGCTGGAATGAATTCTGTTTGGTTTACTGTAGTGGTTGGTATGTCTAGAAAAAGGTGGAATCCAACAGAAATGGAGGAATCACCCTTCATTTATAAACTGCAGAATCCATATGTCTTGAGTAATTTCTTCTTCTCCTTTGGGAATTTGTCCTTGCACTCTTTAGAGATGATGACTTGGGAACCAGGGGATGCCATAGTATGAGAAGGCCCAGACCAATCTGACTCCAAGTGTTGCTGAAGGGATTTGGCCCAACACCTGATTGTCTTAGAATAAAACCTAGCACAAAACAGGCAGTAAGTGACATCATGCTGGGGCCTTAAGCAAAAGAAACACTATGAATGATAGGCTTTGTGTGAGATTTGCTTCCCAAATGAGAAGCACTTATTAACCTTTTTAAACACGAACAAATTATAAACAGCTAACAAGATAAGGAAAGTCCCCAGTGGGGTACTTATCTGTGATGCTCTGGTAGTTGAAGCCAACCAATGGATTGACAACACTAACGAATGAAGTCTTGTGCAACAGACTACACATCAAGAAAGAACTGAAGATAGCATCTACAGATTTCTCTCTTACAGCACTGATCTCTTGAAATCAGATGTCTAACGAAATCTGTTGGCAGAGTACCATGAAAGACCCTTGTATTCAGACTAGTCATGAACTTCTGCATGGCAGGTATTCCCTAGATTTAGTAATGCAACATTGACTATGACAAATATCCACCATTCCCTGCACCCAGGATGGGTGAGCAGGAACTGACCACTTACTCCCATTCTCCCTCATCTGGCATTCAGCACCTATGCTGCCAAACTTGGGTCATACAGCCCCGCCAGGGCTTTATCCTTCTATGACACAGTCAGGCCATCTGAGTCAGCAACTGTTTCCTTTTTAGAGGATTAATTTGGTGCCTTGACATTTACTTGATGAAAAAAAGTCTTATCAGCTCTAGATGTCTGACAACACAGTTTCCTAGCGCACCTTCTTTATGTTTACAATCCTTTAAGATGGTACTCCCAGTCAGGATACCATTTCTGGCTTTTCATTTTTGTCCTGACATAGAGGTTTACATCCTGGCTTACTTTGTGGCAGATGAGTTTGAGACTCTGCTTAGTAGTTCTGGTTTTCAGGTAATCTCTGCTCCACATAACAAATTTGCTTCTGGGCAGGGCTGAACCTATTTTATGGAAAATAACCCATTAAACGAGAGTAGGCTGTTACTTGGAATTGGAAGTCACATTCTTATTTAGCCCAGGAGACTTCCACTTTCGTAATGTATCCCATACACACATACCATGTTTAATGTATACTTGATAAACAAATGCCACATTGCTGTCTTAAAGCACTTGATTCCCCAGTTTACTTCTTGACTGGGGTTACTTTCTTGTGGAATCTGCAAATTCCCCTTATGTTCATGTAAGCTTTTGTTAGACACTCCAGTTTACTTCAACACCCCAAAGTCATGCTGTAGGTGAATTTGCATTCCTCTTAATTTAAATGTAGTTGTATGACTACCATCTGTGAGTGCATGTTTGTGAGTCCCACAATGGGCTGGTGCCCCATCAAGGTTTAGTTTCTATGCCTTACACCCAGTAAGTGCAGGGATATGCTATGGCTTCATTCTTCTTCTTTTGGCTTTTCCTGGTTAGGGGTTGCAACAGCAGATCACCTGTCCGCTCATGATTGGCAGTGGAGTTTTACAGTGTCAAGTTGCCAGCCCGGCACTCAACCTTCCACAGGAGGCACACACATGCACTCACTCACGCCTAGGGCCAATTTGGAGTGTCCAATCCACCTACAGCATGTTTTTGGGATGTCGGAGGAAACCAGAGCACCTGGAGGAAACCCACGTGACCACAGGGAGGACATGCAGACTCTGCACAGTAGGCACCCTAGCCGAGGATCGAACCAGAGAACCTCTTTCTGTGAGGCAGCAACGCTAGCTGCTGCATCACTGTGGCCGCCCTATGCTATGGCTTCATTACAATACTGAAATAGGTTAAGAAGTTAATCAGAAAATAGATTACTGAATGAAGGTAGTCAGAAAATTAATTACTGAATGAACTGCTGTGAAGCTCAGTTTTGCAGTTTAGCAAGTCTCCCTGCACCCCCACACTCACGGTACTCTTTATAGACTAACTATGAGATTATGCAATCTGGGGGCTAAGGGCAGAACATCATTAACCTCTTCCCCCAAACTTCCATATAAAACAAAAACACTTCATCTGCAATGTGTGACTGTTAGCTAAACTAGAGGGCTTAACAGAGTCTTGATATGCTCTCCCTTAATCTTTTCTCACAGATTAGTAGGATCTTGAAATGAAAGGAGTACCCAAGTTAGCGTGACAACAATACATTCAAATCATGTGGAGAGTGGAATCCAGGGAACACCACATATAGTGATAGGGAAAGATGAATTTGGGCTCTATTTATGTTAAGCACATTGAGAAAACAATACAGTAAATATGGAAAAGCACCCAACATAATATTTCTTGCATCATGTGTTACAGTTCTTACTAGAACCACACATATCTACATTTGTGATAAAACAGTAGATTGATATTCAGCAAATGTCCTGATGTACCATCCTACTAATGTGTGCTACTACAAAACTAACTCTGTCAGTTACCTTTCTGCAAAGCCTTTGCTGCAGCCAGTGCCTCGTGCAAAGTAACTCCAGCACCAATCAAGGTTATTTCATCATTCGTATTCTTTAAAACCACCTAGGGAATAAACAAAATATCATCAGGAAAGCAATGCTTTTTTAAGTGACCATCTTAACAAATGCAAAACTATCTGTTCACATGATGGTCTAATGTAATGTAATGTATTCAACCAGGCAAACTATAAATTAGTCCAAACCTCCTTTTCAACCAGGCAAACTATAAATTAGTCCCAAACCTCCAAGAACAAGTATAATCCAAAACACAGCCAGGATGAAAGTAGAAATTGTTTTATTGTAATAAACGGTAAGCACTTTCACAAGGAACAACCCTCACTTCTTCAGACTTTTAATAAAATACATAAAATGTGCCTTCCCTTTTAAAAAATCACCCTCCAACACAAATCAAGAAGAAAAATGACATCACCAAGTTTCTGCAGGCTGCACTTACTAGAGATGACTCTTAAAGTAACATTGTTACTTGTGGTACGCATTCAGTTACTAAGTAGCATTGCTACAGAATTCAAAGTAACTTTGTTTCTTTGCACATAAGCCAAGTTCCATTGCAATCAAAGACTTCCTAACAAATTATTTATTTAAATAATGGCTTATAGAACCGGTTTGATGAGTGGTTGAAGTTTGACATGGTAGTAGGATTAGAAGAAATTTCTTTCTTTCTTGGATGTATTCCTTAAAAAAGGTATAGAAGGGAATATTACCACAACAATAATTTGGCATGACCTTTAAGAATGCATTTTGAAGTAGTTATACTAGCTACATGTTTCTGTTCTATAAACCTTTCAGCAGTTTTCTGTATTTAGAGATGACATATGTTTATACATTTTTAGGACAGCATTTTTGCAGTTAGAAAGAATAGTACCTTTAGTACTTTTATTTCTATTGTATTTAATTGATTATGTTTGGTTATGACACGTGTTTTAATGTTAATGGATTTGTATTAGCACTTATAAATAGTAAGTAAGTCTTGTTGTTCTTGGAAGTTTGTTTACGTTTGTTTTGTATAATCCATTCATCCTTGGATTTGGTGATTTAATTTTCTGGAGTGTTTATAAATTAATCAAGTTTAACCTAACAACACATGGATGCACCAAAGTAAACATCAATAAACTTTTAGCAAGCCTAGACTTCTTCTGCAAGCAATAAGTTTAATGTTATGAAATAATTCACTGGATGTACATTTTAAGGCTAAAATTATAGTGGTTCAGTATATTACTGACATTTTTATTTTAAATGTTTCACTGATGATCAAGTAATTGACCTGATTAACATGTGGCATTAGAAATGGTTATTTTGTTGCCCTGCTGGTGGCATACTGGCACACAGCCCTGACTGCGATCCAGGTGACCTGTGTTTGATTAGTGTCTTGGGTGCTGGACGGTGCAGACTGGGAGGGTGGCTGTGCCCATCTGGGGGAGGGGGGGTAGTAGGTCCTTGCTGGTCTTGCAAATACTCACCAGTACAATCTCTGCTGGAGGATATGGTCTTATCTAATGGGAGAAGGCCAGTACAGGGACAAGGTCGGTGTGACTATCCAAGCCAGTGATGGCAGAATCTGGCCATGTGCAAGAAGCAACAAGTGACATAGGTGCTCACATCACCACCGAAGGGGAGGGGGTAGGGCCATTCTTATGGGATGCTGGGATGCCACCAACAGCACTAAGTATCCCAACTTTTTCAGTTCTCACCCTAAGATATCGGAGGGAAGATTCCCAACCCTTACAGAATGAACAGGCTCAAGTCTATTAAGGGCAGTACAATGGTAAGCATTGAAGAAAGGGAAGAAAAAGACCAGACAAAATGAAATAGTTATTTTGTGAATATCAACAAATCATGTCTTTGTTTGCACAGATGACTTTTTTTAAGAGGCAATGCCTGACTTACAAAATCAGCTCCTTTTTTGATAAACAGAAGTTAAGAGAGGTACTCAACAAACAACACCTTTTCAAGACATACAGTCTGGATTAGGATATACAGGACATGGACTTGTAATAAGAATGCCTGGCACACTTTTCATCTACAACTTCTTAGAGCCACTCATATGGATGAACCATGACCTACAATGGGTGAAAATACTGTTTTTAAGTTCATTTGACACGTCTTTGAAGCAAGCAAGCAACTATGAAAAGTCTCCCTTTGAAGCCCATTGGACCTTGCTGCTAAGGTAAGAAGAAAGGGGATTCAACAAGCCTAGCCCTTCCACAGGAGACCAACTGGGGACTAGTGGGAGAGGTGGCATCCTACTGCTACAGTATACATCTCAAAGATTCATCACTGTAGGGAGAACCTTACACAAGTAATGTACCACAGTTCAGGGCAGTCTGCCTATAGGACACAGGACAGAGTCCCAAACAGAGATGCAGACAGTGCTGCATGGGTGAACTTATGAAACCCAGCTTTAAGGACAGCTTCTCAGAAAGATGCAGTATAACTGGAGGTCAAGCTAGACTTGGTGATTAGTGTATGTGATGGGGTGTACATCAAGTCACAGCCAGACATATCTCATCCATCAAAACATTCTTAAATAATGTGTTGGGGTAGCCACTGTTCTGTCAGAATGGGATTTTACCAAAAGTGGGGCAACTGGCCAACCACTTAGAAAATGACAAGAAGGGTGGGGATTCTTCCTCAAGAAGTTTTTTTTTTTTTGTTATTATGCCTTAAATTTCTAAACATGTTTGTGGTAAGCATAATACATTCCCCCTTAATCAGAATACTTTGGAAATAAATCTCAGAGATAAATGTACTGCTATGGATTCAAGACTATCATAGGTTCACAGGTTGGTACTAGATTATCGGCCCTAGAGCCTATACAAGCCTAGCCATAACAATTCCATGTCTGTTTCCTCCCACACTATTTACTTCCCTGGATCACTGTCTAGCAGGGTGACTGACGTTATCCCTGGGGTGAATTTCCTTTCTCCCATCCAATCGTCAACGTTCCTTTTGAAGAGGGCCAAAGAGGCACTCTGCTTGACATGTATGGGCAGTCTATTCCAGAGTCTAGGGAGTCTCTGGGTCAGGAACCTATCCCTCCAGCATGTTTTGTTTATTGTGATGACAAGGTTTAGATCCCTGGAGTGTGTGGCTCTGAGGGATTGGGATTTCTTTAAGTGGAGCATGTCCAGCAACTCTGGGTTTGACATGGCCTTATATGTTAAGCAGAGATTGCCTCTGAGTAGATGTTATGTGACAGAGTATAGCTAGAGTTTTTTAAGGCGGTCAGCGTAGGGCATCTGCTTTAGGCCTATGATTCTTTTAGTGAGGTATTTCTATGGCCTTTCCAGTTGTTGCAGATGTCTTGAGAGGTACATACCAAATGGGGCATTGTATTCTATAATGGGTCTAATGAGGGATGAGTACAGTGGGACAATGACCTCCTTTTTTCTGGATGAAAAGCCCTTAATGATGAGGTGTGCCACATAGAAGGATTTCCTGACTGTTGTGGCGATCTGGTTATTGAAGGTGAGACCACTATCCACCTGTGTCCCTAAGTTTCTTATCACACTTTCCATATTTAGTACACTGCCACATATGTGGTAATTCACAGGTACATGTATTTTCCCAAAGGGGATAACTACATTTCTTGGCATTGAGCTTGAGCCCATGGCTCTGGCACCAACATCTGTTTCTGTACGGCCCTTTTGTAGAGTATCCACATCATTTGGGGATTCAGTAATGGCTCCCAGTTTGCAGTCATCTGCGAATTTTGTTAGCCAGAGTCTCTTAGTGTTGGCCTGTACTAAGGGACTCTGGCTCACTATGGAAAACTAGAAATTAACATTTAAAAGGACGTTTGATTCATACATGCATATCTCACAAGGCTGAAGATTGGTTATGACTGCTGTAACTCCAGATCATACCTCTCGACTGTACAGATTTTCGCAAAATGTCCAGACTGTTGCCTCATATTTTTGGTCTGTTCCTCATAAAAATTGTATTTTTTGACAAATCACTGAAATGACCTAAGGATTAAACTCACTAAATAATGACATGCATTTGAGTTTCAGACTTCATATCCCTAAGAAAATGCATGATAACAAAAGTCTTTTTATTCTAGCAACCTACACTAACTCAATGAGGAACTAAACCCACACATAAGGCAAGGTGGTGCTCCTTGTCTGCAAAGCTATGGAGAGGATCATAATGGAACGCAGATCCTGCCTCAAACAGTCACTAAGGCCATTGATGAGGTTTGAATCATAGAAAAGCTCACCAGCTTAGATGTAAACCCATATGTCACAAGATGGACCAATGATTGAGTACACTATGAACTTTCTAAGTTTATAACACCAATATTTAAAATGTGTCCCTATTTTTGGGCCTTTGTCCTCCATTATGTCAGGCTTTGTCCAGATTTCTTGCACTAAGAGGTTGAGAGGTATTCTCTAGGTTGATTTGTTCTGTTATCTGTAAGTGTGTGTGTTGATAATATATATATATATATATATATATATATATATATATATATATATATAGTCTATGACATTTCGCCCAAAATCCTGACATAGAGTCCAAATCGCCGAAAATCCATTTTGCCGGAAATAGTACTGACAGTATATATGCCCTTTTCCCCAACTGTAGTGCGATCTTGGAGTGAGAATATTAATGTGGGGGGTGTGGGGGTGTGGGTGGCGTAGCCCCCCACCTACTCAGGTTATAAACTACTTACATACTGTTTTAATAGGGACTGGACAATATAAAACAATACTAGACAATATTAAACTGTACTGGGTGGCAGGCTACGCCCCCCACACACCCCTACTTTAATATTCTCATTCTGAGATTGCACTACAGTTGGGGTAAAGGGCATATACATTGTCAGTAGTATTTTCGGTGAAATGGATTTTCGGCGATTTGGACTCTATGTCAGAATTTTCACTGAAATGGCTTTTCGGCAAAATGACACTGATCCATATATATACATATATGTGTGTGTGTGTGTGTGTGTGTGTGTGTGTGTGTGTGTGTGTGTGTGTTTGTGAGTGAGTGAGAGAGAGAGAGAGAGAGAGAGTCAGAAAGAAAGACTGTACTACCTAAAATCGAAAACTAATAAACTCAAACCTAAACTGTTCAATCTAAAAATATTTAATGTTAAAATATAGAAAAAAAAAAACAAAAAGCAAGCATTTTTTGCAGACGGCAGGCATGATTGCATACCCGCACACCTATTGCTACTTATATATACCAACTCCAAGATAGCACAACTGTGGGAAAGGACAAATTCCCAATCCCAATTGTACCACAGTCTATCACTAAGTAATGCCAGTATTCTGTGATCATATTAACTCCACAAAGGTGGAGCCTCTACGGACCCTGGAAACTATCGCCCCATAAGCCTGACTAGCTTAGTCTGCAAGGCTATGGAGAGGATCATCATGGAGCTCATAAACAAAGACATTGGGGACCTACAGACACTAGATCCTACCCAGTTCGGCTTTGTCAAGGGCAGATCCTGCCTTTTGAACCTGGTTGACTTCTTCGAAACAGTCACCAAAGCCATAGATGAAGGCAAAGTAGTCCACACAGCCTATCTGGACCTTGCAAAGGCATTTGACACAATACCCCACTCGGGCATCATAGATAAGTTATCCAGCTTAAATATAAACCCCTATGTCACAAGATGGGTCGCAAACTGGCTCAAAGACAGAACCCACAGAGTGAGAGTTGCTGGAGCCATGTCAGACTCGAAACAGGTCACAAGTGGCGTCCCACAGGGTTCTGTCCTGGGACCACTCTTGTTCGTTATATACTTTTCCGAGGTACAGGCAAACGCGGAAGGACTATGGCTCACCAAGTTTGCAGACGACTGCAAACTGGGCGATCTAATCGACTCTCCAGCTGCCACAAACATCCTTCAAAAAGGTCTCACAGAGACAGATAACTGATGCCAGCACCATGGTTTAAAGCTAAATGCCAAAAAATGTATAGTCATACCCTTTGGCAAAAACAATGTGCCCACAAATTACCACATAGGCGGAAACCCATTAAGTACAGAGAAAGTTATTAGGGACCTGGGGACCCAAGTTGATAGCAATCTCTCCTTTGAAAACCACACTGCCAAAGTGGTTAGAAAGACCTCCTATATAGCCCACCTCATCACGAAGGGTTTCACATCTAGATCAAGAGAGGTAATCGTGCCCCTTTATTCATCCCTCATCAGGCCCATCATTAAATACAATGCCTCTTTTGGGATGTACCTTACCCGACACCTGCAGCAATTAGAGAGACCCTAAAAGTATCTCACCCAGAGGATCAAGGGTCTCAAACAGATGCCATATGCTGCTCGGTTAAAAAAACTCCAGCTCTACTCAGTTGCATACCGCCTACTTCGAGGCGATCTATGCCTGACATACAAAGCTATGTCAAATCCAGAATTAATGGACATGCTCCACCTCAGTAAATCTAAATCCCTTAGAGCCACACGCTCGAGGGACTTGAACCTCAGCACATAAATAAATAGAACTTGCTGGAAGGACAGGTTCATAACCCAGAGGCTCCCTTCACTCTGGAATAGAATTCCAGTTCATGTGAGGCAGAGCACCTCACTGAATCTCTTCAAGAAGAATCTCGATGGGTGGATGGGGGATCGTAGGTTTGTCCCAGGGATTACTCCCATGTCACTATTAGATAGAGGCACAGTAAACTAAACCTTAAAAAGGGCACAGTATACTCAAATCAAGGGGTGGCGCAAGCCATACAGAATCGGGCTAGGCTTATAACTGCCCCAGGGCAGATAGCCTAGTATGAACCTATATGACTATTTGATCATTTGTGCAGGCATTACAAACATTCTATATTCTGAACATCTGAACACACACACACACACACACATTATATATATATATATATATATATATATATATATATATATATATAAAATATATATATATATATATATATATATATATATATATATAAAATATATATATAAATACACACATATGCATATATATACACAAACACACACACACATATGCATGTGCAGAAGACATGTACATTTTACACACACACACACACACACACACACACACACACACACACACACACACACACACATATATATATATATATATATATATATATATATATATATATATATATATATATATATATATATATATGTAAAATGCTTTCTTCATGTATTCTTGGACTTCACCAGACTAATACCAACTGTGAAAAGGACATGTCTCATATAACAAATGTAACAGTCACATAACTAAAACACAGCAAATCATTTTTTAGCAAAAGATGTTTACTATACACATAAAAGCATTCACACAATCACAAAACTTTCCAGTAAATAACTTTTGCAACAAACATTCTCACACCTTTTGTTTGTGAGGCCACACTGTGCCACATTTACCTCTAAAGCTTATTTATTTGACTCATTTTAGTTTTCAGTTCTGGTTTGCTGGAAATAAACTCATCCAACTCTGTGGGATTGTCTGCTAACAATTCTATATACCATTACATTCCCTTCAGTCTATTAGGATTTTGGTGACCCTGATCTTTCAGTTAATTGAACTTGTTCCAAAACATAACAAAAATGTCCTGAAATTTGGTTAACTTATCAAATGTTTGTATAATGCATTCAAAGCTCCCCTGTCTGAATGCTCCCCCAGCTGGCCATCACCTACCTTGGGGCACCATTTTCCCTTAGTTTCCCAGTACTATCCCCTGGGCTGGCACTGGCAGTTTGGGAAGGGAAAGAGAAGCAGAGCAGCCTACAGCATCACATACACTGGCCCTGCACTTCAGGGGATTATTTTGGTATACCCTATTTGGGCTAAGCTAGGGAAGTCAAGAGTATCACAGCACATATTGTCAGGTACCTCTGGACCCTCTTCAGATGCCAAAGTTAACAGTAATCATGATTGTGTCGCCATCCACATCACTAGGAATGTGACTTTATCACAGGAATAAACCTCTACCTCCCTACTGATGTGGGTAAGCCAGCAAAGCTGCTTCTTCCCTGGTTCCTCCATTGCCCAAGCTGCTAGACCACATCAGTTCGGGATCACAGTCACAGTGTGTAATGTCACTTATATCTGACAGCCCTTCAAATGCTAACACTAACAGCAATCTGCCCCATGACTGTGGCACCATCCCTATCATGAGTCATGTGTCCTTGTCACAGCAGAACCCCCTCCCTTCCTCCATTCTAGAGTAGGCAAGCCAACAAAGATGTTCTTTCCAGCCCCTCCAAAGCCTGATCCCCAAGCTGATATCAGGGTGTAACTGTAGTCAGGGTTCCATCCTTATATGCCATCTAGCTGGGTCATAAAATTATTTTCCTTTGAAGGCAAATACAGTGCTATATATCCACACTGATGTAACTTATAAATCATCCTACCAGCATACTTCAAACAAAACTGCATACACCCCATATATAACATAATCTGTTGTACAACTGAAGTGATCTTCATACCCTATGGCTTTCCTGTCACGTCATTAACTAAAACCTATTTGCCGCATACTTATAATTATAAAAATAATAAAAAAAAAGAATAACAAATTTTCTTTCTCTTCTCTGTTACTATTTTGGGCACCTGCACTTCATGGGTGAGTTAAACAAAGCATGGATTATTTTCATCATTAGAATGGAGAGCTGGGTTGTTTAAATATTTAGAAAGGGATGAATCTAAAGGGAAATTATTATACGATTTTGGCAAAATTAGTGTTAAGCTAAATACATTTTCACAGGATTGAGTGCTCAAAGTTTTCATCCAATTTACAGACAGCAGAAGCGCCAACAAAGATAACTGACTGTGCAGTTACACTAAGCAGTACATGCAGAAATGATGAATTTGGTATGGAGCAAGCACCCCTGCACACCCACTAACTTACACACCAACTCCGTAGTCACAAAACCAGAGGGAAGAAAGAAACAGTGTGCAAGGGTGAAAAGACTTGCCTCATAAATTACTGTCTTGCATTTCTGTTTGAACAGTGGGTGTGACACATGGGCAAAGGTAAGGCATGGAAAAAGAAACTGATGTGATAATGGTTGACAGCTACATGCTGACTACAGGTAGGAAAACCATACAAACAAACACAAACTATACTAATGGAGAACGGGCCCACTGTGATTGTGTTGACAGCGTTTGTTTTTTCTTTTTGGTAGGTGGTAAGTGTACGAAAACATAGGAATATGTTGTGGCACTGAAATAAAGAAAAGTCTTTGACAGAATGAGAGCAGATTTGCTTGGAAAATTAAACAATACAGAGAAGGTTGAGAAAGTACTAAGGGCAGCGGATGTCACTTACAAGGACGTGAAATACATGGGGGAAAAGCTTTTCCTGTTGTTGTTTTAAGGTGCATTTTTCAATTTAATTAGCGTGCCAAAATATGCTGTACGTGTAAAAAAATGTAGGAGAGATAAAATTAAAATTAAGCAGGCGATGCTTTTACTTTATTGAGAATATTGTATCTATCAGTGTGTTTTATGTTTCCAAAAGAATTTGAAATGTTGTAGGGTGGTGTAAAGTTCCTCACTAGTATGGGGTTCAATGCTGAATCTAGTGAGCAGGGGATGAGAAAATACTAAAAGACAGAAAGGGGATCAGGATATAACTGATATACCACAGTATTTCCAGTGAATGTATGAAAGGGGAAATGTTGGTTTACAGATCAGTGGGGTTGCTTTTAGAAGTAGATGCAAAGAAGAGGCATTGAAGTGTATGAGGGGAAACTGAAGGAAAAGTAAGGGAACATTGAGTTAGTTGTATAAAAGAACAGTAGATATATTTCTGAAAAAGTGAGGAGAATGAAGGTGGAGAAACGTTTAACTTTAAGCTAGAGAAATTATTGGTAAATTGCAGAAATTATAATGAATAATAAAATACCTCCTGTGGAAGGTGGCGTGGCTGTTGGAGCGTGACTGACAAAGTGAGAGAATAATTATTACAGTGTGGACAAAAGCTGTTTTTTTCTGAATCTAGACTCTGCACAGCTGAGTTAGAAATTCAGGCTCCTCCATTTTGTTTTTTTTTTTATTCAATGCAGGCACGTGAAAAGTTAGTGACTGAGATGATGTAGTGAGTGAGCATGGAGTGGGGTAGTACTTATTTATTCTTACTTGACCTGGTTAATCCCACTAGGCTAATGGCCTCTTTTCATGGGAGATCCCAGGTGGTATTTCTACTACTATGGGAAAGTTTGGCCAAGATATCGGAAACTTCCCCAACGCTTTCTGTAGGTGCCATGTGATCTTTTATATCCACCTGGGCTACCACCAACTCAAGCAGACAGGGCCTCAGCTTAATGTCTCATCTGAAGGATGACACACTCAGGAATGCACACCCCCCCCCCCACTCTGTATTACAGTGTCAGCAATTGCTCCCCAGCTGGCCATCACCTACCTTGGGGCACCATTTTCCCTTAGTTTCCCAGTACTATCCCCTGGGCTGGCACTGGCAGTTTGGGAAGGCAAAGAGAAGCAGAGCAGCCTACAGCATCACCTACACTGGCCCTGCACTTCAGGGGATTATTTTGGTATACCCTATTTGGGCTAAGCTAGGGAAGTCAAGAGTATCACAGCACATATTGTCAGGTACCTCTGGACCCTCTTCAGACGCCAAAGTTAACAGTGATCATGACTGTGTCGCCATCCACATCACTAGGAATGTGATTCAGGAATAAACCTCTACCTCCCTACTGATGTGGGTAAGCCAACAAAGCTGCTTCTTCCCTGGTTCCTCCATTGCCCAAGCTGCTAGACCATATCAGTTCGGGATCGCAGTCACAGTGTGTAATGTCACTTAAATCTGACAGCCCTTCAAATGCTAACACTAACAGCAATCTGCCCCATGACTGTGGCACCATCCCTATCATGAGTCATGTGTCCTTGTCACAGCAGAACCCCCTCCCTTCCTCCATTCTAGAGTAGGCAAGCCAACAAAGATGTTCTTTCCAGCCCCTCCAAAGCCTGATCCCCAAGCTGATATCAGGGTGTAACTGTAGTCAGGGTTCCATCCTTATATGCCATCTAGCTGGGTCATAAAATTATTTTCCTTTGAAGGCAAATACAGTGCTATATATCCACACTGATGTAACTTATAAATCATCCTACCAGCATACTTCAAACAAAAACTGCATACACCCCCATATATAACATAATTTATTGTACAACTGAAGTGATCTTCATACCCTATGGCTTTCCTGTCACGTCATTAACTAAAACCTATTTGCCGCATACTTATAATTATAAAAATAATAAAAAAAAAGAATAACAAGTTTTCTTTCTCTTCTCTGTTACTATTCTGGGCACCTGCACTTCATGGGTGAGTTAAACAAAGCATGGATTATTTTCATCATTAGAATGGAGAGCTGGGTTGTTTAAATATTTAGAAAGGGATGAATCTAAAGGGAAATTATTATACGATTTTGGCAAAATTAGTGTTAAGCTAAATACATTTTCACAGGATTGAGTGCTCAACGTTTTCATCCAATTTACAGACAGCAGAAGCGCCAACAAAGATAACTGATTGTGCAGTTACACTAAGCAGTACATGCAGAAATGATGAATTTGGTATGGAGCAAGCACCCCTGCACACCCACTAACTTACACACCAACTCTGTAGTCACAAAACCAGAGGGAAGAAAGAAACAGTGTGCAAGGGTGAAAAGACTTGCCTCATAAATTACTGTCTTGCATTTCTGTTTGAACAGTGGGTGTGACACATGGGCAAAGGTAAGGCATGGAAAAAGAAACTGATGTGATAATGGTTAACAGCTACATGCTGACTACAGGTAGGAAAACCATACAAACAAACACAAACTATACTAATGGAGAATGGGCCCACTGTGATTGTGTTGACAGAGTTTGTTTTTTCTTTTTGGTAGGTGGTAAGTTTACGAAAACATAGGAATATGTTGTGGCACTGAAATAAAGAAAAGTCTTTGACAGAATGAGAGCAGATTTGCTTGGAAAATTAAACAATACAGAGAAGGTTGAGAAAGTACTAAGGGCAGCGGATGTCACTTACAAGGACGTGAAATACATGGGGAAAAAGCTTTTCCTGTTGTTGTTTTAAGGTGCATTTTTCAATTTAATTAGCGTGCCAAAATATGCTGTACGTGTAAAAAAATGTAGGAGAGAGAAAATTAAAATTAAGCAGACGTATGCTTTTACTTTATTGAGAATATTGTATCTATCAGTGTGTTTTATGTTTCCAAAAGAATTTGAAATGTTGTAGGGTGGTGTAAAGTTCCTCACTAGTATGGGGTTCAATGCTGAATCTAGTGAGCAGGGGATGAGAAAATACTAAAAGACAGAAAGGGGATCAGGATATAACTGATATACCACAGTATTTCCAGTGAATGTATGAAAGGGGAAATGTTGGTTTACAGATCAGTGGGGTTGCTTTTAGAAGTAGATGCAAAGAAGAGGCATTGAAGTGTATGAGGGGAAACTGAAGGAAAAGTAAGGGAACAATGAGTTAGTTGTATAAAAGAACAGTAGATATATTTCTGAAAAAGTGAGGAGAATGAAGGTGGAGAAACGTTTAACTTTAAGCTAGAGAAATTATTGGTAAATTGCAGAAATTATAATGAATAATAAAATACCTCCTGTGGAAGGTGGCGTGGCTGTTGGAGCGTGACTGACAAAGTGAGAGAATAATTATTACAGTGTGGACAAAAGCTGTTTTTTTCTGAATCTAGACTCTGCACAGCTGAGTTAGAAATCCAGGCTCCTCCATTTTGTTTTTTTTTTTATTCAATGCAGGCACGTGAAAAGTTAGTGACTGAGATGATGTAGTGAGTGAGCATGGAGTGGGGTAGTACTTATTTATTCTTACTTGACCTGGTTAATCCCACTAGGCTAATGGCCTCTTTTCATGGGAGATCCCAGGTGGTATTTCTACTACTATGGGAAAGTTTGGCCAAGATATCGGAAACTTCCCCAACGCTTTTCTGTAGGTGCCATGTGATCTTTTATATCCACCTGGGCTACCACCAACTCAAGCAGACAGGGCCTCAGCTTAATGTCTCATCTGAAGGATGACACACTCAGGAATGCACCCCCCCCCCCACTCTGTATTACAGTGTCAGCAATTGATCTATGTGATGTGGAAATAGAAACCACAGCCTTCTGCACCAAAGGCAAATGTACTTCCTGTTGCACCACTAACACTGAATAGTAGGTTGAATGAAGAAATGGCTTGGTTTTTGTACAGAACGGAATGTAAAAATCAAGAAACTTTAGTCTTCTTGGCAATTTTTAAATTTTTGTTATGGCAAGTGTGGGTTAAATTTTGTTTAAAGTACAAAACAATGGATTCCAAACAAATAAATATATGCATTTGTTTGTGTGTCTGCCTGATACACACACACACACACACACACACACACACACACACACACACACACACACACACTTTACAGCTAGTGTTCAAAAAGCATTAACATTTTAAATCTGAGAAATAGAGTATTATGGATAATTCCCTTTCACTACTTTGCTAGTAAAACACTCACCTTGTCACATCACCTGCACATACCCACATACCATCCTCCCAATATGATATATCAATTTTGAAAGAAGAAAAACACCTACTAGTGCTCACCTCCTGCATAACACAAATCAGAACCAGCTAACTGGAGCAAGTATGATATCAGAAGGAATTTTAACATAATGTTCAATATGTGACCTTTCAATTTTGTGAGTACAGTGGCCATGCATTCAGACAGATTTTTTTTTACCTAAATGATTCTGCAGATTGAGGTTCCTTAAATGAATGTATATGGAAGTAGAAGGCAAAGAGAGAGACAGTGAAAAAAGAAGTCTAGATGTGAGAATAAATCTGTAGACAAATGAGAAGGAGCATTTACAGGACACATCAAAATATAGGCTTATGGTGCTGAGTGGACAGGATGTGTAACATACAGAATATTTATTTTAGAAATTAGTGCCTAAGCCTAACGTAGCCACTAAAATATACATCATGTGACCTAAGTATCTTGTACAGCAGTGTAGCTGGAAATGCATTTTATTAAGGCTGACTACATACAAATAGTCACCATCTCATTCTTTACATGGCATCAGAGTGAAGAAACAAATATTTTCAATGCCCAAAAGAATGCACACGGCAACATAAGTAATAGTAAATGTTATTTTACCTTCTGTTTAAGAAATGTTTTAACTACTGAACCGAGGACAACCTGTGTGCTCAGGGTAATCTGCTTAATACCTTGAATTTACGGATCCAGAATTTTGATTTGTTATTTGTGAGTAGAACCTCCAAAAAGCCTGAAAATACACAGTGCGCTACACTTCTACATATCACAAGGTACGTAGTCCCAGAGGTTTACAACACATATGTTTTTGGAGGGGAAGAAGAGAGAATATTACAGTGACTGGAGTTACAAGTTTCAGGGTTTCAATGAGCTAAAATGAATCTGCCGTCTGACTTCCATTTGTTTTTTACAAGGACTGAGCATCCCACAAACTATTGAGATTTATGTTACTCAACTATTGAAACAAGCTAAAGAATGTGAATTTGGTGAGTTGCACGACTCATTAGTAAAGAGTTGTTTTTGACTTATCACAAATGATCAGACGAGGGCAAATTTTTGAGAGAATCCAATATGGCTTTAGGTACAGAAACTGATTTTTACCGAATCCAGTATGGTTTTAAGTACAGAAACTGATGCGTACACAATGCATTAAATTTGCTTCATCTCAAATAAAAGTACACTGAAGTAATTGAAATGTTTGGGCTACTTCTAAAATGGAAAATTTGAAAGTGTAAGTGTAAAAGTGAGTCATGTACTCCCTAACAAATGTGAGAAGTCAGACAAGCACACAGAATACCTACTACAGCACATGTGACTATAAACATGATGGAAATGTCCTGCTCTTAATCAGTTCTGTAGAAGCTGTGGCAAAATGAATTATTTGGCTAAAGCGTGAAAATGAAAGAAACAAATTTGTTGTTCAAGAGTCCATGTATGTTGAACAGAGTCATGCAAATTGGTTACTTATGGGCAAAGTTTGTGTTAATAACATCTACTGTGTGAATTATTTGCAAGTTAAAAAGTACAGACTAGGTGGAAACAGAAGCTAGCTGAAATCATAGGAATAAAACTCAAATGTAATAATCAGTGTGAAGGTTTGAATACATGCTGCATTTGAGTGTAATGTTCCAACATCTGAAGCACTGTGTCTAAAAGAGTCTTCTTCTTCTTCTTTCGGCTTTTCTCGGTTAGGGGTCACCACAGCAGATCACCTGTCCACTCATGATTGGCAGTGGAGTTTTACAGTGTTGAGTTGCCAGCCCGGCCCTTAGTGATGAGGTGTGCCACATAGAAGGATTTCCTGACTGTTGTGGCGATGTGGTTATCGAAGGTGAGACCACTGTCCACTTGTGTCCCTAAGTCTCTCATCACACTTTCGGTGTTTAGTGTACTGCCACCTATATGGTAATTCATGGGTACATGGTTTTTCCCAAAGGGGATAACTATATATTTCTTGGCATTAAGCTTGAGCCCATGGCTCTGGCACCAAGCATCTGTTTCTGCAAGGCCCTTTTGTAGAATATCCATATAATTTGGAGATTCATTAATGGCTCAAAGTTTGCAGTCATCTTCAAAGAAGTAGATGCCAAACAAGAACGGTCCCAGTACTGAACCCTGAGGTACTCCACTTGTCACTTGTCTGGAGCTGGATTTGGAGTTGGCTACTTTTACAATTTGGGTTCTATCAGTAAGCCAATTGGCAACCCATCGAGTGATGTAGGGATTTATGCCCAGCTCAGTAAGTTTATCTATGATTCCAGAGTGGGGGATGGTGTCGAAGGCCTTGGCGAGGTCCAGATAGGCTGTGTGGACTGCCTTACCCTCATCCACAGCTGTGGAGACTGATTCGAAGAAGTCAATCAGGTTCAGGAGACAAGATTGGCCTTTCATGAACCCAAACTGGGTGGGGTCCAGTGTTTGAAGGTTGCCAATGTCTTTGTTTATAAGTTCTATGATAATGCGTTCCATGCCCTTGCAGATCAGGCTCATCAGACTGATGGGACAGTAGTTCCCGGGATCCAAGATGGACCCCCCCCTTGTGGGATAACTGTAGCTGTGTGCCACTCAGTGGGCATGAAGCTTGAGGTGAGGCTATGATTAAACATGACACTTAGGTGAGGTGCCAGTTCATTTTGTAGTTCATGTAGTACACAGCCTGGGATGTCATCTGGTCCCATGGATGATGTATTCTTAGCTTTGGAGAATGCGGTTTCTACCTGTGTAGCCATGATTATTGGAATTTGGCAATCTTTTGGTATTGAGATGGGCCCTTTAGGGGGTGAGAGGGGGGTGAAGTTGGCACTAAATTGATCTGCCAGGATATTGGCAATATCCTTGGGATCAGTATACTTAATGCCATTCTGTTGTTGCATATCTGAGCATTGACATTTAGATTCTTGACATAACTATAGAATGCCTTGTGATTGTCTTTGGAATCTTTGTCAATTTTATTTTCATAACTAGCTTTGGAGGATTTTATGAGGGATCTCAGCTTCTTACTGAGGCTGGTAATGGAGTTTTTTGCATCCTGGGATTTTCCTCTTTTCTGCAACAGTTTCTTTCTTCTGTTGTATAGTTTGTTTATGTTAGGGGACCACCAGATCGGCTTCCTTCTTTTGGAGGAGAGCGTCTCGGTTCTATTCGGGGTGGCATGATTCATGCACAAGTGGATGTGCTCGTACAGTGCCTTAGTGTAGGATTCAGCAGTCGAACTTTCAGCTCCCATCTGCATGGATGTCATGAAGTTTGTCACTTCTGACTTGAGTAGCATGAAGTTGGCTTTGGAGAAGTTTTTTATGGAGGTTTCCTTACTGGGGGTGGGGCTGGACATCACACAAGTGTTACACTAAAGTGATATAACCAAATAAATTACTTTTTTGCAGGGGTACCATGGCTCCTATAATTATCGCACTACCACACATCTAAACATACACGTTCCCAGACTGTATAACTGGGGAAAAGGAAAACCTTCTTATCCTTACTTAAACGCAATCTCACTCTATTCCCAGCACTGTTTTCAAGCAACAGTGATCTGAATACACAGCATACACACATATGCATGTATATAAACATACACGTCACTACCAGATCTCACTGATTGGGGGTTGAATCCCACCACTGCCAACCAATGCGTGAAGAAAGGAACAGTCTGGCACTGGAAGGATGCTCTTTTAAGTTACACCCAGGTACCTAGCAAAGTAAAGTAAAACAAAGAAAGTATCCACAGGTCTGACTCAATAACCAATTCACAAAATGCAACCTGGCCTCAAGAGTATAACAGGAACATGCACTGCACCCCTAGCTTTGGGCTTCCAACATCCACTCAATCAGATCTGTGCACTGTTGTATACCACTTTGGAGGTTTTGGACATAGCTAAAGAAAGTCTTGTGGTTATCCTATGCCTCTCAGGCCATCTCTGGCTCCAAACTGGCTTTGGTAGACTTAATTTGCCTTTTCATTTTTCTTATCCTGATGAAGGAGTTTTTATCCTGATGGGTGTTGCACTTCCTAATTCTAGTTATGACTTTTTTCTCTTCTTGTACAGTCTGTTTATGTTTGGATTCTACTAGGCTGGTTTGTTTTTTGAGTTTGTTCTGGTCTTGTTTCTGGTAGGCACATCTTTCTCTATTAACATGATTGTATTGAGTTTCTGTGTGCAATTCTGCATAGGTTGTTGTGCTCCCTACATTTGTAGAGGCTTGAAATATTGTCAGGTAACAGATTAATAATAGGTGGCTTGCCTTAGAGCAGTTCCTAACTGTTACAAGGTTTGCTAGGGGTCACAGTATTGATTTTAATTTGAATGAGACAGCTTTATGTTCTGACCTTATCAGAGAGACCACTATACTGAAGGGGGAATGCAGCATTCTCCCATATGTGTGATGACCACATCCAGTATGCTTTCTCCAATAATGGGTGTAATGACTAACTTGTCCAGGGTGTTTGTGTTTAAAAAGTCCGGCAATCTCTAGGCCTGCAACTTTGGGGTGATGTAGAATTCCCAAAATGACTCAAATTATCTTTTTTACTTAGCTGTTACTTGTTAATTTGAATTGAGCAATAAGCCGCATGGACCTGCTCAGAATGACAGAGTAGGCAAATGGAAGCTGAGGGTGTCAAACCTACAGGATTAAACTCATTAGCAGTTTTATATTCTTAATCATTTGCATTGTCAGACATACCATGTTAATTATGGTGATTTATAGGTAACTTATACAAAACACCAGGTAGTCCTTACTTCCAGGAAGTACTGCAGAAAGCTTAGTTGATGCTTTGTACTCAGCATTTTAAGAGCTCCTCTCCCATTTATTTTTATCCGAAAAACAGTTCATTATGCTCTTCTCTGATAGGTTCATAGGTAAGTATTATGCTAGCTGCCCTTGTAGGCCACTTTAAGCCTAGGCAATTTCCTTTTTATGCTCAAAATAACTCATTCCATTTGGTTATAGACTGGCCTTACCTATCTCATGGTTGATAATTATGTATTACCCCTAAAGAGAATAACTGTGATCATGACATTGACAATTTGAGGGGACCCATGCATGGGATAAAACATTTAGGAGCTGCCTCTGCCCATTAGTAGTAGAGGGGGTAGATCATTTTTTTGTTTCTCATCTACAGATCTAAGTTGCACTTGAATATGGATACGGATGAACTTTGTTTTATGTGGATGGGAATTCTGTTCCACAGCAATGGTACCCTCTGCTAACATAATCCAACATTACATAGCAAAACTGAACTCTCCGATTCGAAGACAAACTCCTTCTCAAAATATACAAACCCTCCAGAAACCAAGGAAAATCATTTTATTCATACTCGGTCACCAAAGTATGACACTCCCTCCCACTTAACATCAGGCTAACTCCCAGCCTACCTCCCTTTAAAACTTCTCTACAAGAACATCTAAACAAAACATGGCTATGCACATGAATTACTCCGGGCTAATCTACCTCTTCCTCTCTTCACACCTACCTCGCATCCACTCTGCTTCCCTTCTATCCCCTCCTCTTTATAGACTAACCCTCCCTCTTGAGCTAATCTACTAAAAAATCTGTTGAATCATTGGAAACAGGATACAACCTTGTACACCAGAGGACTAGTAAATTGATTAACTAAAAACCTGTGTCATGCTTCTCAAACTCACTCTACTCAAAGTATATGTACCATATGAAACACCTATTCAAATTGGGTACAAACCTAAACTGTAAATATTCTACGACCAGTGCCATGTAACCCTCACTGCCTACTTAATAGTCAACTACTAGTGTTTTTCTGACATTACTGTACCTTATTGTATAACTGTGCATCATGATTACAACTGACTACAACTGTGCAACTCTGTATATAATGTTAGCAACAATTTATGTTACTAAGTTTGTAACACTTGAACACTAATGTAACCAAGTTTATACACATTTTTTTTACTAAGTTTATAATGTTTGTGAACACTCTGTGTTAACTAAGTGTATATATGTGTATACACACACACACACATATATATATATATATATATATATATATATATATATATATATATATATATATATATATGGGTCTACTACTAATTACCGACACGACAATTCCCCGACAGAAAACTCCCCGACGCCAGATGACCGACATCACACAAACCCGACAACGCAAAACACCGAACACCATTACACCGACACACGGAACGTAAACAACACGCGACACTACATAGCATACACACTAGCCCTGACCCAAACCCTAACCCTAAGGTCCGACACTATCGCACACTTCACCTACCTGCACCCTAACCCTAACTCACTTAACCCACCCCTAGCCCAAGCTCCGACACTAACGCACACATCACCTACCTGCACCCTAACCCTAACTCACTTAACCCACCCCTAGCCCAAGCTCCGACACTAACGCACACATCACCTACCTGCACCCTAACCCTAACTCACTTAACCCACCCCTAGCCCAAGCTCCGACACTAACGCACACTTCACCTACCTGCACCCTAACCCTAACTCACTTAACCCATCCCTAAACTACAGTCCCTCACTAGCACACACTTACCTTACCCGAACCATACCTCCGACACGAACACACACTCACCTTTCCCACAGCCTAACCCGACATCCCACAATCTCGAGCACTTACCTGACCGCTCCTAACTCCGTCACCATCGCACACTTACCGCGTCGCGATCGCACATTCCCTTGTCGGTCTTTCCGCTGTCGGCAAATCACCCTGTCGGTACACTTACCTGTCGGTCATCTGGCGTCGGTGAGTTTTCTGTCGGGAAATCGTCGTTTCGGGCATTAGTAGTAGACCCATATATATATATGTGTGTGTGTGTGTGTGTGTGTGTGTGTGTGTGTGTTTTTCTAAATGTGGAGCTTTTCTCCCCAGGCCTCTGCTGAAAATAAGTAAAGTACCCAGTCAGATTATCCCAGTAAACAAATGTCAAATAAATAAAATAAATAAATATCCTGTGCATCTAAACAGTTCTGTTTATGTTGCAGAAGGGGTTTATATCCCTAGACAGAGTACGTCTGATGCCATTTGACTTGGTGATGTGCATTAAATCTATCAGTAATGGGTCAGATGATGCCTTGCTTGCCAGACACGTCACCTCTTAGCAGTCTGTAGGATACCGAGTATAGTGACAGGGCTTTGAGTTGATCCATGTATGACATGACATGTTGCTTAGGGCTTGTATCCTTTTGGTAAGGTATCGCTATGGGTGTTACAGTTGTTGCATGTACCTAAACAGATACATGCCAAAGGGGACATTATATTAAATGACTGGCCTAATGAGGGGACATTATATTAAATGACTGGCCTAATGAATGTACTAAACACTATACTGATCCTAACAATGCTTTTTTTGCTTTACAGACACCTTGAAAGGACAAGGGAGGCCACGATGGTGCAGCGGTTAGCATTGCCGCCTCACAGCAAGAGGTTCTTCAGTTTGATTCGGCTGGGGTGCCTTCTGTGCAGTCTGCATGTCCTCCCTTTGGTCACGTGGGTTTCCTCCGGGTGCTCCTGTTTCCTCCCACATCCCAAAGACATGCTGTAGGTGGATTAGACACTCCAAATTGGCCCTAGGTGTGAGTGTGTGCGTGCATGTGCCTTCTGTGGAAGGTTGGGCAACGGGCTGGCACCTCAGCACCGTAAAACCCCATTGCCAATCATGAGTGGACAGGTGATCTGCTGTGGCAACCCCTAACCGGGAAAAAGCCGAAAGAAGAAGACACCTTGAAAGGACAGTGTTCCTTATTGCATACTTATAGAACACAAACATAGGTAGTTACTTGGAGGCTGAGTCTAAAGCAATCTTGAAGAACACTGGTTACACACACAACTGTTATCAATGTCACCATAGCAAGTCATTCTGTTCATTAAAGGCAAGCATATGCTGTGGACTTGAATTTAAGGATCTACAGCTGGATTTATAAACACTTTGTGGAATTATGCAGTACAGCAAAAGTCATTTATGCAGCTTAGTTGCTGGTAGATGGCACTACAAATCTGCAATTTATAAACATCTGAGTACCAACCTGACAGCATCACACAATAAATCATAATGGATGAAAGCCTTACTCTAAGAGTTAGGAAACTACAGTACAACAAAATGGAAATAAGTACTGCGTTATACTACAGACAGTGTGAGGGTGGAACAGAGCTGGGGCAGAATGCCTGCTGCAGTTTTATGGTGGTAGAATGTCTGCCTGCATTAGGGAGAAAGCAGGCCCCTCCTACAAGGGCTTTTTTTGTAATTACTCTACAGCTGGGGGCATGCCCTTTGCGACTTCCTCAGTATCTGATCTATTTACTGCTCTGACTTCCACAGTATACTGGTATGAGGCATATGGCACCACAGTGACATGGCAGCATGTAAGTGACATACATGACATGGCAGCATGTAAATGACATACACAGTGCTACATATTTATGACTCTCCTTTTGTAATACTGACATACTGTAGATATAAATCAGCACTTCAGTTCTGTAATTCACTGTAGCGATTCTGGTGTAAGGGTGTCTTCCACTACATTACTGTTCTCCACTGTAGTTTTTGTATTTATTTTAGTTATTTCTGCTGCACTATGCAGCAGAAGGCATAGTGTGCAAGCAACATGTAGCAAAGATGTGTGTTATGTGATGGAAGATTCTCCTTGATCCTGGCCTTCCTCACTAGAAATCAAAGTCTGATTTACAAAACAAGTTACTGTGGTTTGGGTGATTTTTTTATCTAGGTATTGGGTGTTTCCACTAGAACACTGAAGTTCCTTGTTAGGGAAAAGCCCAGCAACCCACTGTATGTAAAGTGATTTATCCTAGATTGTATATTGTGGTAGTAAGAGGAGACAGGATTCACACCAATGACTTCAGCTTTGTAATCCAACATCTTAGCCACTTACCTTAGCCTGTCCTATTTGGAAGTGTTCATTGTTTTCATACAGAACCTCATTTTCAGGACGACTGGTTCGAATGAAGCAAATACCCTGTTTTGTGAAGATAAAGTACAGTAAACAGTAGAATAAGGCATAGTTTAGAACATAAACCAACAATCCACAACCACAGCTACAATTTTAGTAAGAAATTCTAATATACTAAGGAAATATGGGCAGGTTTACTTGACAACATGTCCATTCTGCAATGTACAGAAATGCAACAATTTAAAAATACTCATGTAGATTAAAATTCATTTTAGTAATGAATAGGAAAAGCCAATTTTACCAAATATACCCAGGACATTACAACTTATTCTCCTTTATTAATGTTCCAAGTCAGTCCTCTCTACATATTCTGTGTTATTTTACTAGCACTACAATAGCTAAAAATTAAGTCATACACATTAATGTAAAAACAGGTATAAAAAAATCCAAATAGAAAACATTCACAAATATGAATGAAAAGAGGAAACAATATGAGGGTATAATACAGACAGCTTAAGGAATCAGCAGAAAATATTATCTTTAAAGTAAGCATTGTATATGATTAGAACTGCCTTCCAATCAAGTGGTAAGGTCAAACAATGATGGAGTTAAATTCTGTATTTGGGAAAAAACAGCATTATGACATCCATGCAAGATCAAACTGTAGTGACTACTTAATTGTTATACAGATAAAAGAAAGCAAAGTACTGTAGAAGGTGCAATAAAGTAGCATAATGGATATATAGTCAGTTGCCTACATGTTCTAACTGCAATGACTCCATAATGATAAAATTGCTCATATGCTTTATTTTTTATACTTTTTCCTCAATAATGAAGATGGTCTTCAGTGTTGTCCATCAACCTAATAAAGCCAAACTTCATAAAAAAAATAATAAAACAAAAAAAAAAAAAAAAAGAAAAGAATAAAAATAAATCACTCTTGATAGGCTCAAAACATTATCCTCACCATCACATTTGTCATACTTAACCTCACAGCACTAAATATCATAACCACTGGTCTCTGAACATCATAGCAGAGGGTCAAAAAGAGTAGCACTTTTTATATTTCAATCTAGAATGTCTTGAAACAGTGGATCCTATACAATTAGTGCTAATGAATCTTTGTATACACTTGGTTCAGTTAATTAATAAAAAGTATCTTTAAATAGGTCTTTCCTTATAAAGAAAATCGGTTAAATATAGGAAAAGTGAGGCTACAGCTGAAAATCAAAATCACCGTGCTATTCTTAAATCATACGAGGGCTATATCATTAGAAATAGCAGTAGGCACCTTTCTTACATAGCATTAGTGTTGATTCCCCAGCATATATATGCAATATGGAAAGCAACAGAACCAGGGGACTAGATCAAATCTGTAACCCACAACACTTTAATGTAGAGTTTTATAAATAACTTATACAAAACACCAGGTAGGAACCTCTGATATGTACCTCATCTCAAGATGAAGTGCTACATTTATTTATTAATTACCTATTATCAGTTTTAAATAGTCATGCTACCACTCCTGTACCCCACGATTCAAATCCTTCTCACTCCTATTGAGGACATCAGAAGGCAAGTTAACCATATCGAGCAGGAACAAATTGTTTAAAAACAAAACATCCACTCAAAGTACAGCTGTGTAAGAAAACTTAACAAAACAGTTGTTGTGTCTTTCGGCTTTTCCCGGTTAGGGGTCACCACAGCGGAACTCCGGACCGCTAATGATTGGCAGTAGATTTTTACGTGCCGAGTTGCCAGCCCTGATGCACAACCTTCAACAAAGGTACGCTCATTCACGCATGTCTCCACACAGAAGACGCTCTAACTTAGAATCGAACAGGACAACGTCCTACTGTGAGGCGACAACGCTACCGCAGCACCACCACCGCAGTACATGTTTGAATAATCACTGCTTTAGTATCCTAAGGTATAAGGTATGTATCCTGCTAAGGATCAAATATCCAGTCAGCTTCCAAAGCTTTATAGCACCTTCCACACACATACGTCCATTGGGGCTCATGAGCAAACCGTTATAAAAGTAGACATATGGTTGCCAACAATTCAGAGCTTTCCTGCCCCAGGAAAGATGGAGTCAAGAAGTATGTACTATGAAAAAGGGGAAGATAAGGATCTCCACTCTGGCAAAAAACAGGACGGGTGAACTGTAACAGTGATCTATTAGAATAGCTCCCTATTGAAATGTCAACATTCGACATGCAGAGACCGAAAATGCAGGAGAAGAGTCAAAATTGATCATCACTCTTCTCCTTTAAGCTTCTCTTTTGTGGGGGGAGCAAGACCCACTGCACCCCAAATGTGGGTGCAAACCCACCCACATGCCCAAATTTTTATATACCATCTCTGAGTTTGCCATACCTCAGAAAAAAAGGAATATTCTGGGAAATGGTAATCCTGGACGTAAGTATATGCAAGTCTGTTTTTTCGATCATTCAGCCTCTGTGTTTCAGGACTCACTCTAGCGGGTTTAGACATTTCAAATGGTTACCATCTGAACACCTGCAGTTATGGTAAGTTTGCTTATACAGTTTTACTGTATTCATTATTAGTTCACTGTTGCATTAGCCTAGGCTACATGGGATAAATACCAAAGATTAGAAGGAAAGGGAGGAGGAGGAGGAACCAGGATCAGAACACAGGAGCCCCTGGAGAACAGTCCTAGTAAATGCTGCCCTAACTCTTGAAAAAAAGTAAGTTTTGTAATGCTCAGTAAAGGTATTGGGGGAAAACCATGTTCCTGCCACTAGAAATTGTCTAGAGTCCCCCTCCTTTCCAAAATGCAGCAGATGTAGCCTGGTAGAATGTGCTCTAACTTTGCCTGAGACTTTCTATGATATGACTAACGATACTGAATAGCACAGGACAGCCATTTAGAAATAGTCTGTTTTGAAAATGATTGTCCTTTTGCTCTTTTTTCATAAGAAATGAACAACTGATGTAAATTTCTGAATCCCTTTGGCCTATCTGTATATTATCTGAGTTGCCTGTGTACATCCAGAGCATGCAGAATCTTCTCGCTTCTGTTTTTTTTGGAAAGAATGTCAACAGAGTGATTCAATGTGAACTCTGAAACCACTTCAGACACAAAAGAAGGATTAGTTTATAAGATACCCTATCCTTATTTAAAATGATATAGGGCTAAGTCACCATAAGAGCCTGCAACTCAGGTAGGTCAGAGCAATGAGTAACACTGTTTTCCATGATAAAAACTTTAAATCTGCCTCATGAACCAGTTCAAAAGAAAAAAGCGCACATTTTTCTACTACAAAGTTAAGATTCCAAGAAGGAGCTAACTTACGTCAATGGATACGCAATACCCTTTATAGAAGCTGTTTTACTTGAGACATGTCAGAAAGAGGGGATCTACATGCAGACAAGCAGAAATGGCCAAAACATCAATCTTAATGGAAGAGTAAGAAGGGTCAGAGGACAATAATTCACACATATAATGTAGAATCAAAGGTGTTTTTATCTTTTAAAGGGTACTGAGTTCATACTATGGCTCTAAATAAAACTTCTTTTCCACTTACCCATATATGATTTCTAGTAAAAGGTTTCTGACCCTCCTTTAATACCAGCTGCACATTCTCTTAGAACAAGTGCCTAAATTGTACTAAAACTATATCATTCAGGCTGCAAGCTGAAGAAGTTGAAATCTGGGTTGATTGAGAGAACTCCTGCCTTGTGTGTTCATCCTTTGGGAAGCTTTTTCAGCAGAAGGAAAAACCAAGATTTGCCTGGTCCAAAAGGGAGGTAGCAGTATCATCTTTGGATCATATTTCTGGATCTTTAAAAGGACTCTGTCTTACCACAGAAAAAAACTCAGAAAAATGTATAGGAACATCACTATCCATGGGCAAGAAAAAAGCATCTCTCTTCCTGATCTTTCTGCAATTAGTCCTGGAGCAGAACATCTTTAATTGTCTGTTGTGAATGGAGGCAAACAGATTTATTTGAGTTACTGGAGTTACTGCAAGCAGATGATTTCCTGGAAGAGCTCAAGGTGTAAGTTCTATTTATGTGGGTCTATCCTGATCCTATTCAGTTTGTCTGTCACAGACTTCTTCTCAGACAGAACAGAAGTAGCCTGTATGGATAGAATGAAATGAAGGGTCAGATACTAGGCTAGCATTTTTTGTTCCTTCATATCTGTTTAGGTTTGCCATGACTGCAGTGTTGTCTGTGATGTCCAGCGATGGTTTAGAGCTCTGACGGCACTCAATAATGACATTATTTTCCTCCTGTACCTCCCACCTGCTTCATTCATTCATTCATTCAGGCAGTCCAGGTGCCCTTGTCCGTAGCCAGGTTTCCAGCTATTTCTTCCTCCCCTGGGTTACCCTGTGTGAGCTGGGCACAATGTCACTCTTTAGGACATCCTGAGGGTGGTACTGGCAACTGTTTCTGCTGCTAAAAGGGGTTATTTGTTTATGACACATCTTTGTTTTTCCCAACCCCCACCCCTGCATTCATCAACAAAATCCAAGAGTTTTTCTCGTTTGTGGATCACACTTCCCCTCAGACAGCACCTTTGATGAACATCCTCTCCCTGGAGGGCATGCCCATCCTACACTGAAAGCAGCTCAGACACCAGACTCGCTAATCGAACCTGGGTCTCCTGGGTCACAGGTAGGGTTTTATCTCTCTACCCTGAAGTGGCACTGCATTGAGTACCTGTATTTTTTGAAGTTTATGCACTTGTTTTTGTCCTGATTGCCTCACAAACCTTGTTCATTCACCCCTTTGGATATAGCTCCTCATGCAAAATCTGTTGCATCTGTGGTTACAAATTGAGAAGGGATTGGAGGGGATAAAGGGATACCTGCATTGAGGGCTAGCTGATCTATCCACTTGTGAATCTCCTTCTTTACAAAAAGCAGCACCGAAATCTGAAAGAAAAGGGGTGATGGTGCTGTGTCCAGAATGACTTAAGGAACCACTGAATTTTCATCATATGTAATCTGGCCAGGGAAATCATGAGAATTGTGGATGCCATTTTGAGAATGTTCCTCCCTGATGTGTAGGTCTGTCTGGAAGACATCTGGAATTGTTCCTTGTAAAAGTCTACTTTGTCCTGAGGAAGAAAGGGCATCATGAAGGATGTATCCAAAAGACATCCTAGACACACTATCCTGTAAGATGAAATGAGTGAAGATTTTTATAGATTTAGCTGAAACCCGAAATTGAGAAAAAGATGTTTTACAAACAGAAGAGATTCTTCACAGCCTGGAAAAGAGTTTAAAAATATATGAGAATGGTCTAGATAAGGAAAATGTGAATGCCCTGTAACCTGCAATTACCTATTACAAGAGCTAGGTATTTAGTAAACACACTTGGAACAGCTGACAGACCAAATGGTAAAGAAGAAAACTGTAAATGTGAATCAAACACAGTATATCTTAAAAAGCATCTGAAGTTCTTTTGAACTGGAATGTGCTGTTAAGCATATTTTAAATCTACAGTTATGAAGAAACAGCAAAAAGGAATGAGCGGTAACAGACATTGCAGAGTTAAGTATTTTGATGTGCACATCTGGAAATGAAAGTTTCAGCACTAGTCTCCACACTCCTTCTTTCTTTGGCACCAGACCATTATTTAGTCTCTATTACTCCCTGAACCAGCATTTGATCCAGGATGGAAGGAAACAGCAAGGTTTGGTTGGCAAGATGGGAAGGAATTCTAATGAAATGAGGGATGATGGTCTCACTGCAAGTTGCAGCATTTTTGTATAATTCTCAGGACCCAAGTTTCTAATGTAATTTGTTCAACTCCACAAGAAGAATGCTATGTCTCTTGTACCAGGTGCTTAAAAACCTTTTAATATGACCAACACACTTTGTAAACTTACTGCAAAAAAACAAAAAATGGTTAAACACTTATGATTATTGCTTTCTTCCTGGTCTATGCCAAAACTTCATCAGATACAATTTGTTCATAAAACCCAAGTTAAATACACCAATCAAAATATATGTAATTTACATTGAAAACCAATAACATTTCTCCATTTAACACACCCCTCACCTTACAAGTATAATTAATTCCAAACATTCTAGGTGATTTTAAACCAATCACAAAGAAATTATTTCCATAAACAGCCAATAAAATTCTTTCTTATGTTACATGCATCCTCTCTTTTAGTTCAATAAAACTCAGGACAGTGTAACACTATTAAATATACCCCCACTATACAAATAAATATACAAAGAAAAAAATAAAGTTATTAAAATGGGTTGCTTATATACTTTCCAATATAAATTAGAAACTATATTTGTAAAGCTTTTAGTTTTAATAAGCTACTGACAGAAACACATTCATTCAGTCCTGGATGATTGATTGCATTAAGAAGTAACTGCCAATACAGTTCTCTTTTTTTGAGAAAGACCACCCAGGGTCCGCCTGTCTCACTCCTCTGTACCTTTTCTAAACAAATTTAAACCAATTCTTATCATTATTCATAATATGTTTTGCAAGCACATTGGTAGTTTTCCCTTTCTTAATTTCATAACAATGCTCATAAATCCGTTGTTTTACAGAGCGCCCAGTTTTACGTATATAATATACTTCATACAGCTAGCACAAAGCCGCATATACCACACCTTTAGTTTGGCAATCATATCTATTTGTTATAACTATGTTTTCCCCCTTATTTCCACCTGCTCACAAACACATACATATTTACAATAATTAAATCGACCGCAGCTTCACATACCATGGATTCTGATTTCTTTTTTTTTTGTGTTTCGGTAACGTAATTTGTTGCCAAAGGGGGAAGTGATGGCACAGGTTTTAGGAAAGCTTTACTGGGTTGCCAGGATGGGGAAGGGGAAAAGACTGATGGAAGGCACAGTCAGTCTGTTTTTTTTTTTAATTACCCTTTGGCTTAGGAAGGTCCTCCTTTCTTCATATAATCACTCCATGTCACTGCTTCTGAAAGTTTGTATTGTTTCTTATAAAAAGGGACCTGGGCTTGAAGGTAAGTTTCTACAATATTTGCAGATAGTGGACTGACACAAACCCTGAAATAACTTTTCCCTTTCATTAAATTTCTTGGGAGCAGAGGAAGATCCAAATAACACTTCCTTGTCCAGAGATGCATTCAAAACCTCTGCTTTCAAATCCTCTAGCAAATTCCAAGTATGCAACCAAGCAAATCTCATCACTGATCCAGTTGCAAACAGCTGCCATGTAGACAGCATCAACAGTGTCATACGGACAAGAAAGATCAACAATCATTTTTTCATATAAACAAAACTGGCAAGAAGAAACTTGGATATGGGTTTGACAATATGCTGTTTGGAAAGCTAAGGTGGAAGTGGTGTACACAGTTCTTTCATTTGGCCACGTTGATAGAAAAAAAGACAACTCTTCTGCTGGAGAATGAAAAGAGATGGTTTCTTCCAGACTCAGATTCCCAGTTAACTGGCAAAAAGACTTGTGAGGCATAATCTAAGACTATTTCCTACACATTTGTCTCTATATCAGAATCTGAAGGGGATATGACCTTTTACTTTCCGTTAAAGCTGCAGGATCTGATCTCAGTCATCTCATAGAATAAGATCTGGTCACTACCAAGGAATAAAGGCAACAACTACCCGGTCAGATGTGTTTACAAACTCCTGTCAGTAAAGTGCTTATGTGTTATATACCTAGTTCTTTTGATTCGACATATGGGTTCTTGAACCCTGACTCTGAACCAATCTGCCAAATTCAGTGTTCCAGTCTGAGCTATTACACTGCTAAAGTGACGTAAGGAAATATGTTAAGTGGTTATTCTGCAATGGTGGCCATTTCACTCAAGGTTACTTCTACTATGTTCTTATGTTTAATGTACTACCTTATGGCTTGTCAAAGAAATATTTGAGGCAAGGAGATAATAATAAGTTTTATTTTAACACATTAATTACAATATGATTTTAAATAACTTTATCTGGTAAGGACATACTGTTTAACTATAGACAAATGCCTCAGTGTATTTCTTCCATTCCCATTTCAAATTCCTAACCTCTTATCCAGTCTGGTGCTCTCTCACTTGCATCAAAACCCATTTAAAGCTTATTTATAAATGTATGCATCATTAGGATGAGGCAGTCTGAGTGTTTCATGTTCAGCACAGCATATAACACAAAAAGTGAATATGCAAGAAGTCCATCAGAGTGGAGTCTGCAATGCCCTGTATGCCAGGCATAGATCTCCCCTCAAAAGACTGCAGGAGATAGAATACAGGGATAGGGCCTTGGGGCAGTCTGCATAGGACATTTTACTTGTGCCCTGTATTCTTTTAGTGAGGAACCTCTGTGGATGTTCCAATTGTTGGATATGCCTGGTTAGGTACACACCAAATGGGGCACTGTACTCAATGATAGGTCTGATGAATACCGAATAGAGTGGAACAATGACTTCCTTGCACTTAGATGCCATACTTTTGTTTATAAGTTGCACAACATAGAATTATTTCCTCACTACTGTAGACACGTGATGGCCAAAGGCTAGATTACCATCTATGTGTATCCCTAATCCCTGACTACTGGGTCAACTCTAAGGGGTGGGTTCTCAATATGATAGTTACCAGGAGTGGATGACTTCCCAAAGGATACTATTATGCATTTCTTGGAATTTAGTTTTTGTCCATGGCACTGACACCAGTTGTTTGTCTGTGTCAGCCCCTCCTGGAGAATATTTGTGTCAGTGTGAGATTCAATGACATCTCCTAATTTGCATTCATCTGCAAATTTAGTCAGTCAGACACCACTGGCATTGGGCTTGACTTCAGAGAAGTAAATGCCAAAAAGGAACGGTCCAAGGATTGATCCCTGTGGGACTCCACTTGTGACTGGCCTCTTTGTGGAGGTGGACCCACCAATTCTAACTTCCTGGGTCCTGTGTGTGAGCCAGTTGGCTATCCACTGGGTGACATATGAGTTTGTACCCAACCTCCTGAGTTTGTCAACGATACCTGGTGGGGTATTGTGTCAAATGCCTCGGCCAGGTCAAGGTAGGCAGTGTGAATAATTTTTCCCTCATCCATTGCTTTGTTTACCTTCTCAAAGAAGTCCGCTTGGTTGAGTAGGCATGATTGGCCCCTGACACCAAACTGGGTTGGGTCCAGTGTCTGGAAGTTTACTATTTCTCAGTTGATCATTTCCATAATAATTCTTTCCATGGATTTACAGATAAGACAAGTGAGACTTATGGGTCTGTAGTTTCTAGGGCCCATAGATGGCCCACCTTTGTGCAGAGGGATAACTGTTGCTGTTCTCCATTTATGAAGCACAAAGCCTGTTTGGAGGCTACAGTTAAACAGTAATTCCAGAGGCCCTGACAGATCATGTTTCATGCTAATTCTGCTATTATTTTTGTAATTGTGCAGAATTCTTTAGAAATACATTGTAAATTAGTTGTTCTGCCAGACTACCTGAAAGAGAAAAGCATCCCTGAATATTGGAAGCATCACCTCTTTCTTAAAATACAAAGTTTGCAATGAGATCAGCCACTCTGGGCTGCTGATGTCTAGTACTTAACTTGCTCATGTTCATTATCACATTTATCTTAACAAGGCCATATCATAGCTATGTTCAGGTTAAAGAGCATAACCAGGAAATGAATACTTTTTTCTTTTCATTTTCCCCAACCAGCAGCAGCTTTTGTGGGGCCCTCACACAATCGAGAATGATTAAGGGGCCCTCCCTATAACTATTGATATTGCAGGTGCCTAAAGCTGTCTATGTTGTTAGCTTTAGTTGAGAGAATGTCCACCAGCAGTCTTTAACTAAACCAGGGACACTAGTCAGTGGTAAAATATTTAATGGAGCTGTGAAGCCTGTTACTTAATAAAACACTGTTACTATACCCACATATATCTTTGAATTTTTAAGGAGATATAAATAAGATCTATTATTACCTACCTAGTTTATTTAAGTATACAAGATTGCTGACTATCTTTTGTTGGTTTAATGGCTCCCTACTGAAATGTCAGCACTGAAAATGCAGAGTGAAAACAGTCCAAAAAAAAAAGTCCGACTACACAGAAAAAGAGCGAATTTCGAAAATCGCTCTTCTCCTTTAAGTCTCTTTTTTCAGGTGGGTAAGCCCCCCCCCCCCTGCAGCCCCCCAAACTTAAATATACCAACTCCAAGATCACCATACCTCAGAGAAAAGGGAATATTTGGAGAAATGGCATCTTGGACTTAGTATATGTAAGCTGTTCTTCCATCCATACAGTCTCCACATTCTGGGACTCGCTCTAGTGGGCCCCAACATTTCAAATGATTACTTGATTGGCCAGACATATCAAAATAAGATAACCTGCTGTGGTTGGGGGGTCCCCAGAACAGGGAGCCCACAGCGACCGCAGGGTTTGCTGATGCCTAAAGCTGGCTATGTATACACATACAGGACTAGTAGTTGCCTTCATTTGTTTGTGACTCAGGAACGCATTTCATGACAGCTGATCTAACGTTGAAAATCTGTAAACATTTATTTTACTAGGCGATATATCGGGAGACAATCATCATCATTATCTTTATCTTCATAGCCATTATTTTTCTCTTGTTCTGTTTCTCAATGGATGTAATTTTTACTGTTCAAATTTATTAGGCAGGTTATATTTAAGGAAAATGAAATGCCATGCTATTAGCTATGTATGTATAGCTCACTACTGTGTATTTATGTAATTTGTTCTTGTTTATGTATAGAGTGCAGTATATTTGTTGTTGCCATTTGGTCCAGGTTGTGCTGAAATGGTCCAATGTTACGGTCTAGTTCATTTACAGCGTTAACAAAGGAAATTAAATTAACAAAAATAAAGACTCTTCCACATAATATACTATCTCTAAGGTTGTAATACTGCAGAGTAGGCTGTATGCCATTAAGAGGAGAGCAGCACACGTGAAAATCCCTATTTTGTCTACATGTCACATATTGTTGAAATCTGCTGAACATCAGCTCTGGTCAGTTGAATTTGGCATTCATTAATGTGCACTCAAGTTCTACTGCTAAGTATGTAGAACTGAGGTATTGAAGCCTCCTGCTGCTCTGCTCACCCAACTTACCTTCCAACACGCTAAACTCCACTATTCTGGAAAGATTATGCATTCTGCTTCAGTTTTTAAAAATAAGACTCACTTCTCCCTGTTGAGCATGGTCCATCTGTGTTCTCTCTCTGCTTTTGGATTTTGGAGACATTTTATCCCTCCATTTGTCAACCTAACTTCCAACAAAATGTTGATGCCAGTCTTCCAGCATTGTCTGCATAAGAATTGGACCACACTAAAGAAATGTAAAACTAAAGCAGGGGTGCTACCCTACACACTACAGCAACTTTGCTGAGCTAGCGTTCACTAGGAGAAAGCTGCAGTCATTTCATTTTTTCCATCAAGCATTCAAGCAGTATTATTTTGAAACAGGGACATACTGTTCTTGATGCTGTCCTGAGAATTTCTCTTTCTTTGCTGTTTCTCAAGACTCAGCACTAGATACAGTACTAGGCCTTCCTCATTTTTATAAACAATATACCTTTTGCTGCAAAATACTCTGTGCTGACGATCTCATCATCTGTTGCTCCCCCATTTTCAAATTTCTATTTATTTACTTGTTTATTTCACGGGTGAGTGAACTGGACCATAAGGAGTGTTTTTCAGTCATGACCTTGTTATACCAAGACTATAAAACAACAGTAGTTTAGACAGCAATAATAATGCTACACAATGTTTCAATGAAGTACTAGGTATAACTTGTTTGTTACAGTTATGATACCAGTTTAACCACAAACTCATGTTCATAGGCCATGAAATAATGAACACAATAACAAAATAAATTTAAATAATTACAATGCTGTATTTATAGCACCAACTCTACACAAAACAGTGCTTTTAATTTGTAGATTAGCATAGTCATTGCTCTGAGTGAATCTGGACCTCAGATTCGGGCAGTGGGGTGGAGAAAGCAGAATACAATAGATGGTCATGTTAGTGAAGGACAGAGCATAGCTACTGCATGATGATTGTGTGTGGGAGTTTAGGTCTTTAGTAAAGAAATGTAATTTTAGTGATGTGTAGAGGGAACTGCAGTTCTCTATATCTTATAATTTAAAAATTCAAATTATTTTTTCTTCTGAAACTGTTGAGAGATATTTTACATCAGCTAGTATAATACAATGATTTTGATTACAGGGTGCAGGCTATAAAATAACTTTTACATGATGCTTGGGTTTTTACTAGGTTGTTAAAAGAAGATATTGTTATAACACACATGACATCATAGTGCAGTGCTGAGGAATATTATGTCTTTAATCAGCACTTCTTTTGCCTACTTTAAGTTGTTGAAAACTATAAAAAGTAGGAGGCAGGGTAAATGTTATATTTACAATTCTTTATATGGGAGTTTCATGGTGGATTTCTTAGCATCCATGTCTCAAACACATAGAAAAGCTGGATATGGCTGAGGACCCAATCATAATTCTCTATGTTGGTTGAACATCAGGAACATTAACAACTAAATTAACTTCATCTCCATTAGTGTTGGTTCAAAATCCAAAATAGACTCCTGTACAAGATGAATAAACAGATTACCTGCTATTCTGGGGACCTGCAAGATGAATTTCAATATAATGGAATGGCACTAGTATCTAACATATTTAGGGCTTTACACTATGTTGAATAAGGGTAACCCCTATTCAAAAGTCTTTGTGTCACAAGGAAGAACTTAGTATCTAGTGTCTTCATTTCAGCACCATCTACAGTTCTCTGAAATTTAGTGAAAGGGATATTGCTTCTAGTGTGGAGTAGACGGCAACTGGAAAAATGAAAATTGTATTTATCTCTACCATTTTGTATACAAACAAATTCTCTCAAATTGTGAAATAAATTAAATTTCTTATTTTAGTATCTAGGAACTGAATACATTCACTGAATGAACTTCCCCTGAATTGTAAAGAATCACTTTTTTGATTTAAATACAATTATAACTTGGTTAGAAAAGTACAGTTTTGTACCTACCATAAATGTAGATGTTCGAGTGTGCATACAGCTGCAGTCATCACACTTGGGTTATCTGCCATCAGGCATTCCCTCGGTCGGCCGAATTCCAAAGTCTTGGTCCGGCGTCGGTTGTCGTCGCTTCTTCCCTGACGTCAGAGCGACAGGGGTATATAAGAGGCAGCCGACACCATGTTCTTCAGTTTTTCTTGCCCCAGATGTCAGGTGCCCCCAAATAGGTAGGCAATACATGATGTTATGCAAACTAGCAAAAGTAGATAAAACCAATCAGTAGCTGCAAGCAAACACACCATATAGGAATACCCCAAGTTGGATGTATGTTAGAGGTGTTTGTCCTAAGTCCTGTCATGAGAGGGGATGGAGGGAGGGTAACCTGGACTGCAGCTGTATGCGCACTCGAACATCTACATTTATGGTAGGTACAAAACTGTACTATGTTCATCGTGCATACAGCTGCAGTCATCACACTTGGGTAGAATCCCAAAGCTAAGTTGGGGTGGTTGGTACTAAGCGGAATTAGGAGGGGCTAGAATGCCCTGCAGGACTGCTGTGGCAAAGCCCACTCTAGATTTTGAGTATAGTGGAAGGTGGTAGTGCTTGGTGAAAGTGTGCACTGAACTCCAAGTAGCTGCTTCCAAAATGTCCTTGGTAGGGACCCCCCCTGAAGAAAGCTGCTGAAGTAGCTGTAGCCCTGGTGGAGTGGGATCTGATGTATACAGGCACTGACTTTCCATGAAATGAGTAACAAAAGTGTATGCAGTGGGCTATCCATTTTGAAATAGTCTGTTTGGAAATAGCCTTTCCTTGAGCACCTGTAGCATAGGACACAAAGAGCTGCTCAGATTTCCTGAATGACTTTGTTCTGTCCAAGTAATAACGAAGTTGCCTGTGAATGTCCAAGGAGTGGAGTAGCCTCTCCCCTTTGTTCTGGGGATTTGGATAAAAGGTAGGTAAATGAATAGTCTGATTCAAAGCCACACTGGATACTACCTTTGGCATGAAGGTAGGGTTGGTTCGTAAGGAGACCCTGTCCTGATGGAAAATGATGAATGGTTGCACAGCCATGAGGGCCTGTAGCTCCGAATCCCTGTGTGCTGAGGTAATAGCCAGAAGCAAAGCTGTTTTCCACGACAAGTATTGTAGCTCTGCTGAAGAGGCCGGTTCAAAAGGAGGCAGTGTCAGCTTCTCCAATACGAAGTTGAGGTCCCAAGCTGGAGCTGGTGGTTTCCGTAGGGGTTTTATGTTTTTTGCCCCTCTGAGGAACTGCCTTAATAGAGGATGTGAGAATAGAGGAGGATCCGTATTGTATTGTGCTGAAATGGCTGAAGCGTGGATCTTGATGGAAGAGAAGGAAAGCCCACTGTTTAGCATCTCAGCTAGGTACTGTAAAATGTGAGGTATATTTATTACCCAAGGATTCTGGCCCTTTGCTTGATTCCAGGAACAAAATCTTTTCCATTTGGCGGAGTAAGTTTTTCTAGTAGAGGGTCTCGTGGCCTCCAAGATGACATCCTGTACCTCCTTGGAGAGGAGGGTTTGTTGGCAAATTAAGGTATTTTCCATGCAGCTAGATTTAGAGTTCTGAGCTGGCTGTAAATAATCTTGTAGTTGTGCTTGGACAACAGAAGAGGAACCTGAGGTAGGCGCCATGGTGGAGAGTGTGACAGGTTCTTTAGGAGGGGATACCAGTGCTGTCGTGGCCAGTCTGGAGCAATGAGAATCATTTGTGGCCTCTCTGCTTTGGCTTTTACTAGGACTTTGGGCCGGAGAGGTAGAGGCGGGAAGGCATAGACTGTCAATGCTGTCCAATTGAAAGATAGTGCGTCCACTTTCCAGGCCTGTGGATGATAGATCCTTGAGCAGAATATTTTCAGATGGTAATTGCTGTGGGAGGCAAAAAGATCTATGTCTGGCTGTCCCCATGCTTGAATTATCTTTGAGAAGACTTGAGGATGCAACTTCCATTCGTGTGGGTCTGTCATATTTCTGCTTAAGTTGTCTGCCAGTGTGTTTTCCTTCCCTGGCAGGAATTGTGCCGGTAGTTGAACTTGTAATTCCAGTGCTGTGTTCCACAGGGTCATAGCTTGCCTGCACAGGGGGTATGAATGTGTCCCTCCCTGTTTGTTTATATACCACATGACTGTGGTGTTGTCTGTCCTTATTAATAGCTGGCCCGGATGCAGTAGGTCCTTGAAGGTCATAAGAGCATTTTGCACAGCTAGCATCTCCTTTTGGTTGATGTGTAGGTGCATCTGTTTTTGGGACCATTTTCCCTGGATGCACTGATCTGCCATGTGTGCTCCCCAGGCGTAGTCTGAGGTGTCTGTTGTGATGATTTGCCTTGCTTGTGGTATACAGAAAGGGAGACCCGTGTTTCTTTGGCATGCTTGAGCCCACCACAAAAATTCCTTTTGAAGGCATGGAATGAGTGGTAAAATTGTTTCCAAGCTGTGTCTGTGTTGAGACCATAAGTTTTTTAGGTACCATTGTAGTTTCCTCATATGCAGCTTTGCAAATGGTATTAGTAGGATGCAAGATGCCATGAACCCCAGAGCCTGCAGGATTTTCCTTGCAGTTAGCCTGGTTAAAGTTGCCATTTTGTTGAAGTATTGAGACAGTTGCCCTTGTTTGTCTGGCGTGAGGTAAGCCATCTGGGTCGTTGTATTCAAGCTGGCACCCAGGAAAGTAATCTGTTGAGAGGGTATTAGTTTTGATTTCTTTTTGTTTACTGTGTACCCCAGGCAATTTAACAGTTTTATTACAAAAGCCAGATGCTGCAGTAGAATGTCCTTGCTGTCCGCTTGGATCAGGCAGTCGTCCAGATATGGGTAGATTTGTATTCCTCGTTGTCTGCAGAAAGCAATTACTGATGCCAGGCATTTCGTAAATACTCTGGGCGCAGTAGATAAGCCAAAGGGCAATGCAGAGAATTGATAATGGGTTGAACCTGCAAGAAATCTGAGGTATCTTCTGCAATCTTGCCTGATAGGGACATGCAGGTATGCCTCCTTGAGGTCCAACGTTACCAGCCAAGACTCCTTGCCCAGCATGGGAAGAAGCTGCTGTAGTGTGAGCATCTTGAATTTTGGTACCTCTAGATATGTGTTTAGAATAGATAGGTCTAAGATGGGTCTCCAGTCTTTGTCCTTCCTTGGTACCAGAAATAGCCTTGAATAAAAACCTTGACCTTGTTCTTTTGCAGGTACCTCTTGAATTGCTTTCATATCTATGAGAGCGGAAATTAGCTTTTGTGCCTCTGCCCATTGAGTTTGTGGCAGGTTTGGCATGCCCCTCATTTTTGGAAGGGTGTGAAAGTGGAATCTGTAGCCTCTGTGTATAATATCCAGAATCCATTTTTCCTTTGTAACAATGTGCCGTTTTTTTGAAAATAAGGCCAGTTTTCCGCCCAAAGGTGCTGCCATTAAAGCTTTGTTTGGCAGGCGTAGGGGAAAGTCATTGCGTCTGTTTTCTAAATGACTGTGGTCTATCTTCTCCACCTCTTGGGGCTGTTGATTGCCATTGCCTGGCTCTGTAAGATCTTTGAGGCTGTCCTCTACCCCTTAGGCATCTGTATCTACCCCTTTGGGGTCTGTCCGTGGCTGGAAAGGACCAATTTTTTGAAGGCCAGTTTCTGCTGAAGCGTGGAGGCTGCACCTGCAAGAAATCTTTAAATGTTTGCATAGATTTAGCTTTTTCCTCCATTTTCTTTAGAACCTCTGCCGGTTTAACACTGAACAGTACATCTTTTTGTAGTGGTGCATCTAATAATTTTGCTTTGACATGATCTGGCAAGGTTTGCTCTTTGAGCCAAGCGTGTCTACGTATGACAGACCCCGTGACAGCAGCTCTACATGAGGCCTCTAAAGCATCAAAGCCACACTGTAAAGTATGTTTCCCCACTTGTTCTGCTCCATGCAACAAATCCTGCAACTCTTTCAAATCTGGTTGTTCTGATTGTGTCATTTTGCTTTTCAGCTGAGATAGCAAGAACTGCTGGTACTTTAACATATGAAATTGACAGTTTAATGCCCTCATGGTTAATGTGGCTGATGTGTACACCTTTTTCCCCCACCTTTCTAATGCTCTGGAATCTCTCTCTGAAGGTAAAGGGTTTTTAGCAGTAGAGGCCTTAATCCCCTTGGGGCCCTGAGAAATAGTTTCTGGGTCAGCAGCAGGACTTTTATAAAGGAACTGGTGAGAATCAGGAACCCGGTAATATCTGTCTGGTTTAACAGGGGCAGGAGGTAAGGAGTCTGGATTAAGACTGGCTTCTGCGTACACATAATACAAAATATCTAAAACAGGAGGAATAGCCAGGGACCTATGCTGGGGAAGCAGCAGAAAATCCCTGAGCCTTTTCTTGGAAGCTGAGTAATCTTGGCCTTCCCAGTGGAAGTGTTCTCTCAATGTATGTAGGGTTCTCCAAAAGAGTAGTCCTCGGGGGGGGGGGGGGGGCGACGGAATAGACTCCTCAGCATCAGAGTCTTCAAATGGGGAATAGGCATAGTCCTGGTCCTCGGAAAGGTCTGAGGTAATAGAAGCTTGGTCTGAGGAAGGGAAGTCTTCCTCCAACCTGGGCCTTTTGTCTAAGGGGGGTTGAGAACCCCTGATAAGGGTAATCAAATCCTCAGCCATTTTAAGCATCTGTTTTTTAGGCATAGGGCCTTGAGAGGGGGTCTGAGGACCTTGTTTTTTAAGTTTCACTGGAGCTTTGGATTTAGTGAACGATTTAATAGAGAAGGTGGTAGGCCTGAAAACGCCTTCAGAAATGGCAGGCCTTGCTAAACTTTCCGTTTCTCCACCAAGAGTGGCGTCGGTATCTGCAGTGGGAATGGAGGCCGAGGAACCTGCGACCTCAGGTACTGAAGTAGCCGGTAAAATAGTGTCATCGGTAGTCAGGGGCTGCGTAGGCACCTCGCTGAGAACCGGAGAACCGGTAGTCGGCCTTAGTGTGGTCTCAGTACTCGGTGCAGGCCTCGGATGTCAGTCCTTATCCTTGCGTTTTTTGGCTAAAACTGGCGTCGGCATATCCGATGACATGATATAATTAAATTTTTTAACAAAATAATGAAGGGCGAACTCCGCCCGGCGCTTAATAGTGCACTTGTTAAACCTAGCACAAAAACGGCAGGCCGAGACGTCGTGGTCTGGCCCTAAGCAAGGTATACAGTAAGAGAGAAAATCCTTATGCGGTATTTGCTTCCCACAAGAAATGCAATTATTAACTTTGTCTGTCATCGGACTGAGGCAAGAAAAGTTTCCCCAACGGGGTACTTAGCTTTAAAGAAGACTTCGGCTGAAACACTTTTCGTAAATCTCAGGAGCTGGCCGACTGGCACTTGCAAACTGCTTCTGCTTCAGGCACCGCGCGGCAAGACTGAAGAACATGGCGTCGGCTGCCTCTTATATACCCCTGTCGCTCTGACGTCAGGGAAGAAGCGACGACAACTGACGCTGGACCAAGACTTTGGAATTTGGCTGACCGAGGGACCGCCTGACGGCAGATAACCCAAGTGTGATGACTGCAGCTGTATGCACGATGAACATCTCTTTGTTTCCCTTCCACAGGAAAATGACATGATGCAGGTATTCCTAAAAAATCTTTATATGGCCTACACGATATCCATGTGTATCATCCAGTATATAATGGGACTGCCAATCAGCTACAAAAATCATGGAATCTACATGGGCAACAACAAAACTCATTACAACCATTTAATCTGTAAAAAAATTCCTGTTAAGGAATTTGAAACACTATGCCAAACAAACTCTGAAAAGTCTATTAAGGTATACTGACAACTGGGGTAGGGGTGGATTCTGTGTATGTTAAAGAAGCTTTGGCAAACCATATATCGCATCTGTTCTGTTCTATTTTTCTCTCAACATATAACAAGTGCTGAAAGGACACTAAGACCCACATACATATAAACTGAAAAAGTTTTTTTCTGGACATCATTAAAAAATCATAAAAGATCTCCTTACAGGTCTCAATACCTTTTGAGTGATCACATAGTAGCTTCTCATAATGTATTCTGCCCAGAACAGTGACCACTCCTACATTTCTCTGCTGGTTTTATCCAAATGGTTCTATTCATTGAAAGTCTTCCTAAGGCCTTCTTCTCTTCCCTGCTCAGACTGAAACATGAATGCATATAGCCATACCTTTGTTTGTGCAGCAAGTCTGACAGCATTTTCTGTAGACACAGCATCACTCGGGTAGAAAACTGTGGCAGTGGGAATGGCTCTGAACATTGCTAAATCTTCCAGGCCCATCTGAGAAGGTCCATCCTCTCCTAAAAAGAAAACATGTCAGAAGACTGAAAATTAGTCTGTGCTTCAGAAATGTCCACCTGCACACAAAATATTTCACCAAACGCATTGCAACAGGCCTGCACAACACATGCAAGAGTACCTGCTGATGCAAATGTCATCATCATCATCATCATCATCATCAATTCTCATAAGTTCTGAACCATCTATAAGGATAGGAAATCAGGGTAAACAGGAGAAGAAAACATAACTGAGGAAGAAAAAAGACACAGTTAAATGAAAGTACACAGAAATGTGAAACCTTGATACTAAAAAGTGCAAAAAGGAGTGTACTCTATGTGGTGTCCATCTCACTGCTACAAAAGAAGTTATTGCTTTTTACAGCCTTTGTTATAATGAATATAGATCAGTGCTATGTTCCACAGCATTCTTTCACATCTGTATAAACTGACTTAACAGTGATGTGGGTGTAATGGCTTATCCAGCCATATAGTAGTTGTACAAAGAAAGTTAGGTAACAACATCTATTGATATGGATGAGCTCAGCAAACAGTACAGTTGTGTACCTACCATAAATGCAGATGTTCGAGTGTATTCACTGTTTCAGTCATTACAATTGGGTTATCCTGCTGGCAGGCTACCCGCAGTTGGCCTGAGTTCCAAAGTCTAGGTCCGGCGTCGGTTGCTGTCGCCTCCTCCCTGACGTCAGAGCGCCAGGGGTATAAAAGATGCAGCCGATGCCATTTTCTTCAGTTTTTCTTGCCCCAGGTGTCAGGTGCCCCTAAAATGATAGGCTCACTAATGCCAAAAAGCATGCATAACCAAAAAACAACTTTCCCTTCATCTACAAGCAAATACACCAAATAAGTTGTACAGAACAGAGAAGTACAGATAAGTCCCAGCAAGGAAAAGGGGGATGGAGGAAGGGTAACCTGGACTGCAACAGTGAATACACTCTAACATCTACATTTATGGTAGGTACACAACTGTACTATGTTCATTGTGTTTCACTGTTGCAGTCATTACAATTAGGTTGAATCCCAAAGCTATGGTTGGGAGGCTGGTGCTAAATAGGATTAGGAGAGGCTATCAGGCCCTGCAGAACTGCAGTGGCAAAGCCTACCCTGGATTTAGAATAGAGAGGTAAGTGATAGTGCTTAGTACAAGTATGCACTGAACTCCAAGTTGCAGCCTCTAATATGTCTTTGGTTGGTACTCCTCTGAGGAAGGCTGCTGAAGTGGCTGCTGCTCTGGTGGAATGTGGCCTAATGCCCTTAGGCACTGATTTGCCATGCTGTGAATAGTAGAAACGAATGCAGTGGCCTATCCACTTTGAAATAGTCTACTTTGAGATAGGCTTTCCTTGTGATCCTGTAGCATATGCTACTAGAAGTTGTTCAGTCTTTCTGAAAGCTTTGGTTCTGTCCAAGTAGAAGTGTAGCTGTCTGTGAATGTCCAAAGAATGCAGACGTTTCTCACCTTTATTCTGTGGGTGTGGGTAAAAGGTAGGCAAGTGAATTGTTTGGTTAAGGGCCACACTGGTCACTACCTTAGGCATAAATGTAGGGTTTGTCCTCAGAGAAACCCTGTCAGGATGGAAAATGATAAAAGGTTCCACAGCCATGAATGCCTGTAACTCTGAGACTCATCTAACGGAGGTTATTGCTAGGAGCAGAGCTGTTTTCCAGGATAAGAATTTTATATCAGCTGCAGAGGCTGGCTCAAAGGGAGGCAGTGTAAGTTTTTCCAAGACATAGTTGAGGTCCCATGCAGGTATTGGTGCCCTCCTTGGGGGTCTTATGTTTTTGGCCCCTCTGAGGTACTGCCTTAGTAATGGATGAGAAAAAATAGGTGGTTCTGTATTGTAATGAGCTGAAATGGCAGAGGCATGAATTTTAATGGATGAAAAAGAAAGGCCTTTATCCAGCATCTCAGTTAAGTATTGCAAAATCTGAGGAATATTTGGAACAATCGTGTCAATACCTTGTGCCTGGTTCCAAGCACAGAATCTCTTCCATTTTTCTGCATAAGATTTTTTGGTGCTAGGCCTCCTGACCTCCAAAATAACATCCATAACTGCTTTAGAAAGAGGTGTGTCTTGAATGGCTACATTATCCGCCATGCTGCCAGGTTTAGGGTCCTGAGTTGGCTGTACAGTATCTGACTATCTTGTTGAGTCAATAAGTGAGGAATTTGAGGTAGTGTCCAAGCTGGGCATTGGGACAAGCTCTTTAGGATTGGTTACCAGTACTGGCAGGGCCAGTCTGGGGCAATCAGGATCATTTTTGGCTTCTCTTGTCTGACCTTGAGGAGTACCTTGGGGAGGACAGGAAGAGGAGGAAAGGCATATATTGTTAGGTCTTTCCAGCTGAAAGATAGAACATCCACTTTCTGTGCTTGCTTGTGATAAGTCCTTGTGCAAAATCTTTGTAGTTGGCAATTGTGAGGAGAGGCAAATAGGTCTATGTCCGGGCATCCCCAGTTCCTTGTTATCATGCTGAAGACTTGTGGATCCAATTTCCACTCGTAGGGATCCATTAGGTTTCTGCTTAGTTTGTCTGCCAGAGTATTTATCCTTCCTGGCAGGAATTGTGCTTGCAGATGTACTCGGTAAGTCAATGCTGTGTCCCACAAGTTCATGGCTAGTCTGTAGAGGGGGTAGGAATGTCTGCACCCTTGCTTGTTTATGTACCACATGACTGTGGTATTGTCCGTCTTTATCAGTAGTTGTCCTGTCCTGGATGAAGTAGATCCTTGAAGGCTGTCAGGGCATTTTGAACTGCTAGCATCTCTTTTTGATTGATATGTAGATGCATTTGACTTGCGGACCATGTGCCCTGAATACATCTTCCTGCCATATGGGCCCCCCAGGCATAATCTGATGCATCTGTTGTCAATGTATGCCTGGCTGTGGGTAGGGTGAATGGCTGTCCTGTGTTGTGGTGACAGGCTTTTGCCCACCATCGAAACTCCTGTTGCAGGCAGGGGATGAGGGTAATTATTGTTTCCAGGCTGTGGCAATGTTGAGTCCAAACACTTTTTAGACACCATTGAAGTTTCCTCATATGCAGTCTTGCATATGGAATTTGCAGAATGCAGGATGCCATGAAGCCCAAGGCCTGCAGAATTTTTCTTGCAGATAGCTGGGTCTTTGTTGGCAACATTTTGACATAAGTAGTCAGTTGTCTGTGTTTGTCTGGCATGAGATAAGCCATCTGGGCAGTTGTATTTAAGCTTGCACCCAGGAATATTATCTCTTGAGAGGATACGAGTTTTGACTTCTTTTCGTTTATTGTATACCCTAGGCCTGCTAGTAATGTTTTTACAAATGCCAGATGTTGTAGTAGAGTGCTCTTGTTCTCTGCTTGAATAAGGCAGTCCAAGTAAGGATATATTTGAATTCCTCTTTGTCTGCAGAAAGTAATTACTGGTGCCAGGCACTTTGTAAAGACCCTAGACGCAGTAGATAAGCCAAAGGGCAGTGCAGAGAATTGGTAATGCATTGAGCCAGCTAT